>NC_068357.1:40665422-40819811 GCF_020536995.1 Dreissena polymorpha
AATAATAATAGATGATGCATATTAGACTTCAATGTGCTGATACTATGACTACTGTTCATACGATGCCATTTTTATAAATATCTATGCCAAATTTAATGAATAGACTTACAAATGTGTGTCGCCAGATACCAAGTAAGAAAAAAATCAGCATTTTTATGTAGGGTCTTCACACGGTAAAATCATTTGTGCCCAAATAATAATAGATGAATTCATATTAGGCTTCAATGTTGCTTATACTATGACGTGGTTCATACGATGCCACTTTTATAAATATCTATGCCAAATTTAATGAAAACGACTTGAAAATGAGTGTCGCCAGGTACCAAGTAAGAACAAATCAGTATTTTTATGTAGGGTCTTGACACGGTAAATAATAGATGAATGCAAATTAGGCTTCAATGTTGCTTATACTATGACGACATGTTCATACAATGCCATTTTAATTAATAGTTATGCCAAATTTAATGAAATAGACTTGAAATGTGTGTCGCCAGGTACCAAGTAAGAAAAAAAAGCCGCATTTTTACGTAGGGTCTTCACACGGTAAAATTATTTGTGCCCAAATAAAAATAGATGAATGCATATTAACTTCAATGTTGCTTATACTATGACTACTCGTTAATACGATGCCATTTTTATAAATATCTATGCCAAATTTTATGAAACGAATTGAAAATGTGTGTCGCCAGGTACCAAGTAAGAAAAAATCAGCATTTTTATGTAGGGTCTTCACACGGTAAAATTATTTGTGCCTTAATAAAAAAAGATGAATGCATATTAGGCTTCAATGTTGCTTATACTATGACTACTGGTTCATACGATGCCATTTTTATCTAATAATAAAATATAACAAATCTAACATGAGACACAATGTCAAAACAGAGATTATTAAAAAAAACATCTTTATAGCACAACTTGAACAAATTACAAATTAGACTGGCACGCAATATCATTATAAAAAAATGTCACGTAATTACGTATTGTTCGTGGAGAAAACACAGTTACAACCAAAGTTCATTTTTGTTTTCATCGAGATTTATTTCTGTTGAAAATTCTCTAACACAACGCTTGCAAATGTTCATGAAATACAATTTTATAGCGCGGCGGCCAACATGGCCGCCATGTCAAGACGACGTGACAAATCTCAAAGTTCTTTTCAGATCTACCCGCAGACTCCTTCTACTAACTAAAACACTGCATTTTATCCCCAGGTTAATTTACATAAAATCTACTTGTAATTCCCATTGGTCACCAAGGTCCGGGCTTATTACGGGTTGGTTACATTGCACCTTGGGAATCGACCGCCCGAACTGTTTGAGTTCTTACATGCTCGTAGAATATTCTAAAATCTCATTACTCGGTGTGACATAAACTTTTATGTTGTGTTTGCCTGTGAATTATTTTATATGGCCTGTACAACTAAGATTTTCTGTTGACCCCTTTCATGTGTACCGTTACAACGATAAATGAGGTAATAACAATCCTATATGTCAATAGGTTGACCTGTTCCGTTAATCAAATGTCTGTCAGTTATATAATCCCTCAATTTCATAATCTTAACATATGGTATTAATCTTTTCAATTTATTTACCCCACACTATATCATGTTTACTTGCTTATTGACAAATCTTCCAATATTTTAACTAGTCTTTACATGCACGAGATGAACTTTCAAATAGTTTGACCACTTTAACTTTTAACTTCTAACAATCCTATATGTCAATAGGTTGAATTGTTCCGTTAATCAAATGTCTGTCACTTATATAATCCTTCAATTTCCTAATCTTAACATATGGTATTAAACTTTTCAATTTATTTACCTCACACTATATCATGTTTATTTGCTTATTGACAAACCTTCCAATATTTTAACTAGTCTTTACATGCACGAGATGAACTCTAAAATAGTTTGACCACTTTAACTTTTAACTTCTCCTTATGTATCAGATAGAAATATTGATGTAAATAATCTTTTAACATTTCCTTACATATTAGTAATTACAATAGTTACTAATCAATTACTTAAACATATTATTAAAATATTTCTTAATTTATTTTATTAAATCTATCCGTACTTAAATTTCTATCATAAGAATAATCAATATGCTATAGGAATAAAATATATGAATAAACCGTTATGTCACAAAAATATGATAGTCATATGAAAAGGCCGTAAACAACTTAAAAAAAAGAATAATTACTAATTTCTTTAAACTGAAAACTTTTTTATAATAGACTTGTTTTTTTTTCCTCAATTATTAATAGCGATAGCTGTTTTTGCACAAAATATTGGAATTCTCGATGCAAATGGTCAATATTTTAAAAAGTGTGCAACTTATATTTTCACATTTTTCAACATTTAGCGACTAATGCTGATGTTGTTACGCTGAGTGGCATATGGTTGCTGATGTCGTTACTGTGACTCATAATTTCACAAATTTGAACAATGCTCAATTAGTTATTTTCACAAATTTTCAACAGTCACAACTCATTTGTTCACAATTTTGAAAAGTGTGCAACTTATTTTTCCATTATTGTCAAGATTGCGAGGCTCATTTTTTTAAATCTTCAACATTGCGCGACTCATATTTTACAATTTCAACATTGCGAGACACTTGTTTTCACATTTTTTAAAAGTTTGCGACTGATATTTTAGGAATTTTAAACAATGCGCGACAAATTTTTTCACAATGTTGAATAGTCACCACCAATTTATCTCACTTTGAACATTGCGCGACTCATTTTTCCACAATATGAACAGTGTGCGCCTAATGTTTTCACAAAATGATGCGGCAGAGGTTGCCGCACAAAGATAAAAAAGCCCACTGCCAGAAATTTTATCAAAAAAATAGCCACATGGCTTATTGGAGCTAAACAACCCTTTCTACTTTCAACACGCACACAGACCAATGACAGTAGGACTACTGGCACTGACCGTTGGTTAATCAGCACGAAAAAGGGTGTCAAAATAGCACAAATTATAAAACATGTGTAGTATGCATGTATAGCGATGAAACTTACCAACCACTCGACCTGGAACATATGGTGCAGATCTACATCTACATCGGTACGTTGACCAGTCAAACTTGACAATTACTCAACGGATCATTGGTCACAACAGGGTACACAACATCATTAATCTCAGCAATATATATCTCCGACTTCAAACACACAGCTTGCAAAATCACTGAATTTTGCACAAAAGCAGCTTCCTTACAAAGGTCCAGCAACTCGAAATCCACGAGAAGGTTTTTGTCCACCCCCGGGTTTTCACGGGAGGGTTTTGTCCGCTCCCGTTTCTTCATGAGAGGGTTTTTGTCATCTTGAGCAATTACGTCATCGGTAATATCGCGGGATCATTTGTTGTCGTTCACATGGTTGACTTAATGCGAGAATACAATATACACAGAAATACACCATCAATTGCTACATTGTAACGTTTTATAAATATCACAAAACAAGTTTAAGTCGTATATGGTATTATCTTTGGCAGAAAAAGCTGTATGCATGAACTGCCTTATGTCTAATTGTGGATGTAAGATTATACGAACGTAATCAATATTTGTTCTTATATCGTTATTTGGCAAATTTATGTAAAATGTAAAAAGTAATATATTATTTAAGGAGGCAACACTTACTTTGTTGTAAACATTAACCAGCCCAATTAACACAGATCCAGCCAAATTGCTACGGAAATAAACTAAAACCGTGATAATAAAGATAAGAGTTTCATCAAACATACTACAAATCACTGACAAAGTACGATACATTCAATTATCCAGTTTATTTGATAAAAATATTCACTTCCGTGTGAAAAACGTCGTATGGTTGCAATGCAATTACCTTAATGGCAATGACCGAACTGCACTAAGCAATCAATTAATAGACTAATAGCTTGAGTGCAAAATATTCAGAATAATTCAATTGTGTTTCAGGCAACAATAATGAATCAGTGCTCACTCTGGTTATTGTCTAAATGATTGTTATATGGACTAGTTTAGTTGCAATGTCAGTTCAAAATGAAAAATACGATGTTGAATCACAACGAAGTAAATGGCACATAGAAATATGTTTATATTACAGCATATATCAATCTGAGATATCGCTTATATTCGATGAGTATGCTCTACCGTATAACATTGTTTTCTATTTAAACTTAAACCGAAGCATGGTTTTGATAAATGTGTTTGTTTTAAGCATTTAGCAATAACTAACTTTCAAACACATGTATTCCATATCTTTAATCTCATCAATGTATACAGTGAAGAGAATTGGAGATTGACATTCTATTTTTAGTTGATATCGATCAATGAAAACAACAACAAGTCTAACCACTTTGAATACCTTTATATATAATAGTATATATCTTACACCATTTATATGCAACAAGCACAAGTTGCAGATTTCTGTATTCAGTTTAATTATACATTTTGACATGTTTTACATGAATTTGCATTTACAGGCCAAGATGGTGACCCCATCGTTGTTGTGTAAGTGTTGTATGATGTATTGATCTCTAGACATCACCACAGGAAAATCAGGCATTATATGTCAGACTTACGGACGGTTACTATAATTTCTAGAATTATTTCCTATATTCAGCGCATACAATTACAGAACAGAATGATAGTTTATCCCACCTAAGTTCATGGTGTGACATAATTAAAACAGAGAACAAGTTATTAAAATATAGCACAAATTCATCTTCGTTCAAACCGTAAATAATAAACTACCTCTTCAGCAGATATTGGAAACATGATGTCTATATTCCAGTTCACGATTGTCAATGCGTTCCAATCTTAGTTAATATAATCGAATTCTGATGGTATTATAGGGTCGGATCATCTGAGCGATAGCAGAATATGATTACAAGTCTAGGAATAATCATACAAATTGTTTTTGTCCGAGGGTGTTAATTTCATTACCAGGGAATCAGCTAACACAGAAAAGAAATCTCACTCAAGGCTCAAAAACCTGAAGGTTTATGTAAAACATAGCTTGTTTAAAATGTTATATCCCTAACTTGTTCCATCTCCAAGACAACACAAGTGTCAATAACAATTAAGTTGTTTTTCTTGATAACATTGATTTGTTGCAACACTACAAACACTTATTATCTCAGTCAGATGTTGTATATAAATATTTATAGATACACATTTATGGCATTTACAAAACAAGATCAATAAAGTCAGTTTGTATGTTGTAACAAACGTCTTAAAGGACGGATAAACATATAGAGCTTATTCACGTAAAATGTATGTGCCAAACTATGTAAATGGTCGATTTGAAACTGCTTAATTCATATAAGGCTTAAATACTTTTAATAATGTTCAAGATACTCATGTAGAAACGATAACAAGGTTTCCTCGAATGATGATACTGTAATTACATATATTGATATTGGGTCCATCCATATGAAAGATTGTATATTTCTATATGGAAAGCAAAACATTCAAATCAAACATCAAAATGAAGAACACGCTTGTGTTAGCTTCTTCGCGACTAATAACATAACATTAACAGCACTTTTAGTGGGGACCAAAATCAATAATAAAACAAATATCTACACTATTCCTATGTGTCGCTATGTTGGAATAATATGGGAATCCACACACTTTGGAATGTTGTGTGCTTGACTAGTCATGAAATACTTGAAAGTCTCTACCAACAGAGATATGTTGGTTTAAACAAATACTTTATACACATACGTGTACTCAGTTACAAAGCTTTTATTAAGCAGGTTCAACGCAAGTACAGTTCACATTATTTAATTGTGCCAACATGCGTGTTCTACATTCCGTAACATAAAAAAAGTTGATATGCGTTAAAATAACTGACTATTTGTGAAGATAATAGACCGCTTTCAATTTTATCGGTTTTAATTCTGCTTTTTTCGATTAATGCATATAAAGTATAAATAGGCGATTTCCATTGAATTGAAGCTTGCGTAATTTCCACACATCGGTGATGTTCGTAGAACAATTGCATTCAAATATGCAACATTAGGTCACGTGATAATACCAATAAGACTACATAACATATACGGAAATTAATTCGTTTATCAAAGAAATATATAAAATAACACTGTACGATCGATGTGTAATAAATCAGAGGCTACAATAAAAGAACGGTAAGGCTTACCGAGCATACGTTGTATTCGTGCCGAGCCTGATATATTATGTACCGTTAGGGCAGTAACATGTTTTCTGGTAAATCTCTACGTCCTCATTTGAAAAGAACAAATGAACTATAATCGTTACGACGCGGCATTGTAGTTGCGTATACGTATGCTGTTATATATATATCATCTTGGTTTCAAATTTTTTGGTTTGTTGAATCAAATTGTATGGTACCAAAACTGATATCTTTGAAGTTTATTCCGAGTAATGCCGAGTAATGTGATATACCTCTTAACCGAGATCAATATACACACTTCCTGTGTGCGTGATATAATATATATCAATTAGTGTTATATGAGGTATGAATGGTCCGAAAAATAAATATATTAAGATTATTAGGTCAATATTAAATATGTACGACAAGGATCTCAAACAAATCAAAACCATTGAATGAAA
Source organism: Dreissena polymorpha (assembly GCF_020536995.1). Classification (NCBI taxonomy): domain Eukaryota; kingdom Metazoa; phylum Mollusca; class Bivalvia; order Myida; family Dreissenidae; genus Dreissena; species Dreissena polymorpha. The sequence continues at coordinate 40,671,998 of NC_068357.1, forward strand.
ACAAATATTATTGAGTTAACTGTTTGGGTTTTTATAAGTTTTGTTGGTTTATGTGAACCGTATTTCATTGTGTATTCTTTAATTTGAAACATATTAACTTGGAACATATAAACTCTATTCGACTAGTACAAAGTGCTCAATGTTTTACTCAATAAACGGTATGTTCAGTGTATGCTTGAATTATATGTAACACATTTATATCGTGAACAATCCGATATGAACCTAAAACAACTGTAGTACTTCATTGTTAAATAGTAAATACATCTGTTTTATCTCTTCATTTTCATTGTTCTCTAACATGCATTTCACCAGTCTGGGGAAAAATGACTTCGTGTCTTAGTTTTCAAGTCTTAAATACGTACTCAAATTATTGTTAACAGAAATCATACATCGCTCAAATATCTTTTATGTATAGGGAGAGTTGTGGTTGCTGTTAAAAGCCTAATGAGAAAATAACCACAACAGGGGTTCCACATAAACGCAGCCAAAATAGAAGATCGTGTGACCATTACAATGGCATGAATCCTTTCCAGACATAATTATATGTTTGAATTTAAATACTCTGGTTGAATAAGTGAACGATACAAATCTTATACATCCGGTAGCTGACTACATTTCAGAAGTTCATGTAACTTGCAAACTTGAAGATTTCCAACTGATGGTGTCTGCGCAATAAACTGACAAACTGTCACTAGTTTAATTACATAGCAAATATATCGAGATGGAGCTGAAAGCCGAGGTGTTGAACTTGAAGAAAATTTGATGAGTTTCATAATTTATGTTGTATTACACAAAATATACAATTTAGTTGAGGCATTCTTGAAAACTATCCATAATTTTTAGAATAGGCATTTGCACGAATTTCAATCTGCATATATTTTAATCCTTATGCTGAGCAAGAGACCAAATTTTATTGAGTTCCTTTCGGACAGAATGCCTGTAATTTGATATTTGTATAAGGGTCTTTTAATCTGGGAGATATCTGTACTCAGTTAGTCAATGAAAAAATTGCCCGTCACTTTCATATAAAAAACTTTTTATCTAGGTTGCATATAATTGTAGTGATGTCCATAGAAACAAATAAAAGACGTCCATGCTGATTCCAGTATACCAATTTCACTTTCAGAAGTTCTAATAATAAAACAGTAAAGCAACAAGCTTGACATTATTATTGGTCATAGACACTATTTGGCCTGATACAAAATACATTCAAAATACTATGTATATTTAAGTTTAGAGCCCCTCGTCAGTTTGCGTTAGAATCACTATCTCTGAAATACCCAGGTTTTTATTATTGTTGTACTACATTCCTAATAATGCAACGTTATTATGTACTTAAGAACCAGTTTCAATGTTAACATGACATGAGTATCATCATTAATTTATATAACCAGTTTAATTGCCCGAATCATACCCTCAGCATTGCATTTCGTTCTGTCTCTTTAACTTTGATCCTACGGTCAAAGAGTGATCTATAAAGAATATTATCACGTGAGAAAAAACACACTTCTTTAAAATAGTTACTTGAGCCATACAAAGCTACAAAGCGAAATGGGTATTACATTCATAAAGAGCATGATCCTTGTTTTTACTTAATTTATATCGTATGGCCGTATATTAAAGTAGTATACATTCTTTAGCGTCTCTTTTTAGCAATACATCAGACACTCGTTCAGTACTTTGATGCATTGAGAGTACATACATATACTACCATACGGTCGTAATCCACAGATGACCTGATGGTTAAGTTTATCGTACCGCTACATTGATATCTGTTTGATATAACGTCGCATGATATATGTTTTGTACCAGTTCACCTGGAAGTTCTTATATCAGTCAATGTTTAGAGGTAGGTCATATTACTCGGAATGAACTATAAGGTCATAATTTTATTAAAATATAATATGATTTCACAAAACAAACAAATTGATACCAAGATGTTTTCTATTTAATACACAAACCGCAACTTAAACAGCAAAACAAGTTTTTTATAAATTTGCAGCGTCGTAGTGATTTCTTTTTTAATTTTAACAAAATGTGGGGCGTTGAAATATGTTAACAGTAAAACAGATCACTGCCAGATTTTTTGTAAAAAACCAGGCTCGGCACGAATAAAATAACGGCTCGGAAAGCTTTCCCATTAATTTTATTCAAAGCCTCGCCTGATATGTTACATACCTATCAGGCAGTAACCTGTTTTTAATATAATATCATTTAATATTATATTATATTCTATAATATTATATCATTTTATATTTTAAAGTGTTTTGTTCAAATATGCTTATTTATTGGAAAATGTTCATACATTAAATAACTAACAAACGATACAATAAGTTACAGTTTTTAATAATGATAATTTAAGGAAGACAGTAAAAAAAAATGAAGATCAAACCCGAGCCTTAAATATTCATATTTCCTTTAAATCTGAGGTTTCATATGTCAACACCTCATGAAAAAATACGCGGTATTTAAATTATATCAATGTTTGTATGATACAGTTGCTATAAAACGGTACGCAAACTTTTCGCTTAAAACGTAGGGTACATTTGTGTTATCCAAGTTATGACAGTATCGTATTGTAAGTGTTGAATTAACTCAGACATATTTAAAGCTATAGAATAATACGTTGCTTTTTAAGTTTAATGGGTAATAGGCTTTCACACAAGGAATCTGATTAATTTTAACTCTTATCTAATCCCGAATGTTAAACACAACTAGTATATGACGAAATACCCCCAGCAGTTTGCATTATATGTCGATCAAAAGCACCCAAAGCCGGTATTATCGGGATCTAACCACGACAAATTATATTATCTTTTCCCCGGAATCATTCGGAATCTCAAATACCCTGGACATTAATCTTATCCTGACATTCTACAATTATTGTTCGTATTGTTAAGCGTTTGTTTCGCAATCTACATTTACAATTGACTGACAACTCCGCAATGTAATGCCACAATTGAATATCACGGAGCCAGAATTTCAAATAATGAGGAATTATTTCCAAGCGTTATACTGCATAATTATTTATTGTTTGCGGGCACAGTGGTATGGGTGTATTGATAAAGCACACTTGAAATAGACCATTCGAAAATTTAATGGCAACAATGTCAAGATAGGCTGCAATACACGAAATATAAACAATATTGCTGACTTGTACGATCCTAATTGAAATTGGTGTGCATTCTTTTTCCAAATTCATGTGGATGCCTTATGTTTTATTTTAGCGATTTATATCGGGTAAATAAATATGAGTTTGAATACTGCTTCGACAAATAAGTGACAATACTTGTGCATTCACACTAGAATGACCCTATAACATTGAATGTGAGCACATTTATTATGTTTAAGTGATTTGAGACGATGTTCCCTTTTCCGTTGCTCAACGACTATCTCTTATTTCCTGTTTTAAGAATCATAATACAGCACACTTAGTCTACTGATAATTTAACCAAATAATATATATTCATTGATAGTAAATATCTATGTTCTTGTAGCGCAATCCACCCAAAGTGGTGGTATTACAGTGTGTTCAGATTAGTGATCCAAATGCAAATACCATAGTACAGTGTTAATAATAGGAGTATTAAGCACATGTATCGTTAGTAACTATAACGTACAAGTATCACAACACAAATATGCTAATTAGACGCTCCTAGTTCAGTTATCAGGCAAGCACTACACCAAAAGTATTTAATTGTATAATTTTTATTTGTATTTATTTGTTTAAAGTTAGTAAATGGTACCAAACAGTGTGCTACATCCCAAAGTTTAATTTAACCTATTATTATTTTAAAATGTGTTCCATTTAGATTAAATGCAACGATATATATTTAAAACGTTTAGTTACCGTTTTGGTAAATCATGTGCATTTGGTAAGTTGAGTGAACTACTTTCTACAGAACAAGTGAACGCTTGATAAAACACGTTTGCGGCAAAACATCTTCTTATTAGGATATCCTTTTTCGCCATGACGTATTGCAGGTGGGATCCCGGTTTGTTCACGTGCACTTGTCATGTATGTGTATCTTGCCTTATGTATGTGTTTGGTGTCTTTGTATCATTAAACATCAGTATATAAGGACAGAGTTTCGAAGGTATTGAGCTTTCTAAATCAGGCGTGTAGAGAGGCAGCTTTATGTGTACATTAATGTGTGTTTCAAACAATCGATGACTGTGTGACAATAGCGTTTCAAATAACAATATTTTATATATACCTACTTAAAGCGACCAACGCTGAACAAGATACTATGAACGTTTTTATCGTATAAAGTTAAGTTCAGAGTACTTACTATACCTTCTTACTATAAATGTCATGGTTGTTAAATGTTGTTGTTTAAAGTTATTAAACGCCCATACATAAGTATTTAAACCGTATTAATCTGTTGGACCTATTTTGTTGTTACAATTTGTTAAATTCAGATTTAATGCGAATCGTAATTGTCGGACATTTTGATTCTGTACATTTTTTAGTTCACGTGTTTTTGTGTAATACCATATATATATATATATATATATATATATATATATATATATATATATATATATATATATATATATATATATATATATATATATATATATATACATGTATTTGTTAAGACCTACATACTTTGCATTCTGGTCATGTCAAATCATAATTATTTTTATAAAGGAAAATATTACACCTTAGGGTAAAAGCTGCAATCTTCGTCGTAATACAATATATTATTCACAATATGGCAACTTTGACAGCATAATGAACATTTTTCTGGGATATATGCCTTTGAGGATTATTGGTTTCTTCCAAGGCAATACTAGTCAACGCTTAATGACGTCTTTATGCATAATAACATGCTCCATAATCGATATGGAGCATTATGGCTTAACACTACAGCGACCAAAAAATATATAGACAAATAAACGAATTATGTTTCTCACCATGCAGGTGACTGTTATTATATGAAATTATTTTTTAGCAGGTAATTTTTTTAAGTCAAACTAATCTACACGAGATACCAGTTTAGGCTAGGCGCATGAAATTAATATATGTATTTCAACTAATGAAATCATGTTTACAATTGAAACAATAAAATTCAAAGTCAAACACACGTTCAAATTGACCCCCCAATTTTTTTTGTGAGACGATCGGTATAACATATTTATCTGTAATAATTTATAACTATCATACAAACATTTAATAGCTTGTGTTCCTTTATGTTCTTATCATGACCAAACTCAAACTGGCACGAAGGACGCTCCGCTAAAGACACATATTTTTTTTCATTTCATAAAAAACTTTACCGATTAAAAAGTATTATTGGAATGTTCGCAATATACAAAGCACATTTAAAACAACAATATGCGTTAATAACATTTGTGATTTTCAAATCTGTGAATTATTTTTAATTTAAAAAAAAATATGATTTACAATATGCTGGACGATTTTGATCATATTTCAATTTGTAACGGCTGAAACTATTTCGCAACAAAACGGTATAACAATACTTTATAAATGGTCTCAAACAGAATGCAACAAAGGGATATCATTCACAGTCAAATATAATGTTGGCCTAATTGCAAGGATTACCCGTGTTTTTAAACAGATAAATGTGTGTTGCGGGACAACAATATTGTGAACAGTTGCCACATACTGTATGTAATAGTCCTCTTAAACCGCTGCTACATATTAAAACTGTTTATTATATACCTGTTAAATGCTTTTTACAAAATACAGGTTGTATCAATCGTTGAAATAAAAAATCCCGTATTACGCTACTCGCTGTTTCCATTTCCGTATTACCATACTAGCCGGACTACTTCGACCCATTTAATGACGTCACGTTACGCGCACCGAAAATAGATTATTACGAAATATATTACGTAGTTCATCTTGTGACGTCATGTCTGTGACAAAACACAATGGTTTAAACTAAGTTTCGATAAAGACATGGAAGATAGAAGTGGAAGTGCATATCGTTTCAACGTTTTTGTTATAAACATCGGATTAAAATTTAAAGTTGTCAACTTGATTGTTATACACAATGGATTAACGATGGAATTATGGTAAGCGTTTCGGAAACCTGTGTTTTCCCGGTTCGAATGTTTACACGTTAATTTACATAAACTGTATTCATACGCGTCTTAAATAAACTAAGGCGTACCGAACTTTGAGTCATTGTTTTGTCAGTTTTGTTAAAGTTAAAAATACAATTGTTAACTGTTTTCGTTAGTTGTTGTATATAATAAAATGAATATTACGCTAGTCAATTGTTCCAAGAGTTCGTATCACTCTCGTGGCTTCTGCTATTTCGCATCACACTCGAGGCTCCGCCTCTCGTGTGATACGTCATCACACAAGCCACTCGAGTGATACAAACTCTTGGAACAATTGACTAGCGTAATATTCCGTATGTATTCATACTTTTTTTATTTGATTATTATTCGATGACCATAGTTCATGCAGTTCTTGCATACAACATGTCGTCTTGAAATAATGAGCAAACAACAATACATAATAAAGCCAGTTTACTGAAAGTCACATGAATTTGTTATCATACTATCACTGCTAACTACGTTATTACAGGCACATTTAGTACATTACAAGACGTTGAAGAAACTTGAAGCGCCTACTATGGAATTGGTCTTTAACAAGAAAACTGGTTGCATCACGCACAAGGTACTCAAGATGGATAACCATAGGTGCCATTTTTCTCAAAATGCCATACTTCACGATAATATTATGGACATAACATTTACTCTAAACGTCGATCTTGATCTCAACCTTGGGGCGAAGTTCCATTTATACCGAAATAATATAACTCACGACAATTATTAGCCGGACAGGAAATGAATAGAAAGCATGCGCACACAAACAAACGAACATATAGTCTCACGAACACACACACAAGCAGACCCGGTTTCATTTTCTGCACTTTTGTATGCGGAATCATACAAAAATTTATTAAATGAACTGTGTACAACACGATTTCAATAAATGAGAAACTGTAAATGAAACATTTGCAGTTGACATGTTTGAATAATTAAGTGTATCTTTCAGTATTTACGTTATCCATTTTTCCAATAAAAAAATATATACGGTATTATCCTGTCTCCATTAAACGTTCTAATTGGCGTTTACATGTACAATAACCATGGTGTTAAGGTGCTGCTTTCCAGTTTTAGAAATGAACATTGTCAGGTCATTTTTTCGAGGTAACAATTACAATATAATATTACTGTATGAGATACCACATAACTTAAATGCAGCTTGGTATATGACACATTCCTTTAAGTCAACTGTTTGACATTTTAATATAGCAGTTATGATATCCACGGTTTTGACGTTTGTGATAAACCGTGCATGCTCTAGCTAAAAAAAAGTTTCGCATTTACAAATTTATTTGAACATACGACTATTGATACATTTATGCTGCGGACAGAAGTGTTTGCTTGAATCTGATTATTGGCATTTGACCTACAAGTGATACATTGACCTTTACGATTCGTCCATATGACAACGCCTTATCAAGCTTAAGCTTGTATTAAGTTTGTTTTAATTCTTCAATAGTGAACATTGTTATCATATATATAATAATCCAAAACAGACATAAACATATATTTACCTCTCTATGTACGTATTAATGGAAAGTTTACACCCTATATACATAAAACACACACATATCATTTTAATGTTTAAAAACTAGAGAAATGTAACTTGAATATAATTTAAAGCGAAATCTAGCATTATATATTTTTATAAATAATTTATTAAGCCATATCATACAAAGAGTCATTTACTTCGACAATTGAAGGACAGATTAATGGATAGATGATTTAAACAAAACATATTTTCTCATCACTGGATTGTCTGAACAATCGCATCGAACTCAAAGAAATACGTTCAATTGGATTAAGGCCACCATACAGAAGCTATAAGTAAATATAAAATCAATCAAAAACTCATCGGCAGTGCTATTGTAATTGCTTTTTAGTCATTGAGTGTTAATTTGGGACACAGGCCATGATATTGGACTCCGCAGGATAATTACAATTATAGCTACCAAGTACACTATCTTTACACCTATTTGATTGGGTCTGAATCATAGATTACTTGCGTTGTTAATCATCTGGCTGCTTCTGTGTTGAATTAGTAAGGCAATGCATTTTAGTTCAAGGAGCATTGCCAACATTAAAGAAATGGGTAACAGTACGACACACGCTGCCAGAGCAAGAAACATGAAAAATCAGAAATGGTGCATGCATAATACTTGAGAAGAATTATACACATGCGATTGTCTTACTGCATCCGACACTGTTACCAAGGCTACTGTAGTCGTTTAAATAGATCTCAATTTTTTAAACAATCCAATTGACAGATTTATGTCTGTATAATCTAATTTCATAACATCATTCTGTAAATAGCGTTATCGAATACGATTCAGATCCAGCCAAACAAATTTATATATCGCACCATGTACGTCGAAAAGAACAATTTACATTATTGATGGAAACCAAATTGAATTAATAACTGAAACATTTTGGAAAACGGAAGAAGAAAATAACACTTTGTTTTCAAGTTGTGATATTATCGGTACCTTAACCAATGTCTTCGTAAAATGTTTTATTTATACATTTTCTCTCACGTGTTAATATGAATGTAATATGAAACGTAATAAATAAAACATATGTCTCCGACCGCGGAGCTCTTGTTAAGGTATATGTTAACATATGTTAGAAATTGTCATGTCGTAATGATAATTTCGCAAAACAACATTATTTATTTGACAAAGCAACTACTCCGAGTCAAAATGATCCTTTCAAAGATGACTGTTATCAGGAATATTTTGATTGTTTATATCATGATTAACACATATATCAAATACCACTCGTGCAAGTTTGTTGAAAAAATATTTGATCAACTGGGTTATGAATAAATCCGTTTCAAATATTATGTATGCAATCCTTAACACCGCTTGAGCCACCAATGCTTTGCAATTACAGTTCCAACGCATTAACTCAAGTTTGATTCATGTGTATGTTTTATTTCGTGCTCAGGGGTCCTTGCCAGTTTTTTGTTTTGTGCCTGATGAGCTTCAATTTTTCTTAGCTTTTAATTAAAAAAAAAGATGCTTAAATTAGGTTTTCCTCCTGCTTGTATTGCGAGCGAATCTCCGTTGTGTATATATATTTGAAGGCAAGATTTCCCAATTGGGTGAGAACAATACAATTATGTTAATAGAAACTATTTCAGGTGTCAGGATTTACTTTATGGTCACGACATAAACTTGTAAACTTGTTTATATCGCACACATCCTCCAGAGGATACACTCTCTATAATTTAACCACTCTGCATTAGCGATCTGCTCTCAGCGACTGCATTTTCAAATACAATAATCGGGTGTCGTCTTAGAATTTAAACAAAGATGTCCACATCATATGGATTCGGCTGGACATCAAACCAGCCAACCCAGAACACAAAAAATATTTTATTTTGTCACCCTGCAATAAATTTGTGTTAATTCTTTTTCATACGTAATCTCTACAACCAATGTCTAATATTCCTTTATAAGTTTCATTTTAGATATACTTTTTTTAATTCATTAAGGCGACAAATGAAGTATTTATGCATAATTTTTATAGCCTATGGTACAAAAATACGCATGCTGGTTTGAAATGCAATTCCTGTCAAACATCATTTTATCTTAAGATAATCAAAACATATGTTAAGAAACAAGTCAACGCGTGTTTATTGTCTATTAAACACATATTGTTTTAACGTTAAAATTAATAACAGTAATTTAACATGTATATTGTTTTCAGTTCCAAGGTCTCAGCACTAACTGACGTTATACATTCTATTCTAAGCACATTTCAAGTCAAGAAGGTAAAAGCTATGCACTCCATTATCAGAAAAGGTCGACATAAAGTATTAACAGAAAACCCACCATAGAGACCTTGGGATTACTTATTGAGATGTTCTATCAGTTTTTTCAACTGCAGAGGCATCATATCTCAATTACAGGCGGAAGAACCGATGTGGAAACCAATGAATTGTAACACCACTAATATTTTTTTTGAAAAGGATCGCTGTCATGAAATCTTTGGCGTTTTCTATAATTCCTCTTAAGAGAGTACAAAGAATTATACAATAATGTCAGAAGAAGCTGGATGTTTCGTATTATAAATCTTCCACCATTTAATTTCAGAAATATTCTATTTGTGTTCTGCTAATGTGTGTTGCTTAACTTTTTACAATTAACATGCAAAAAGTAAATGTATATGTGCAGTGAATGCTCTTGAAGAGGTTTTATTACAGATCACACATTCTCAATATCATGGTTAAACCTTAAGAAACCGTTATTACTTGCAAGCAATTATAAAATACAAATGCAAATGGCAACAACTGTTTTAAAAAATTATTCCCGGTATAAACTATTAAAAAAGTTCATGTCATTTAAAGACATTTAAAATTTAGTAAATGTTGCTATATATACATTTAATTATTTGTGTAACTTTATAATGACAAAAACATGTGCAGAAAATAAATGTTAACTTTAAAGATATAGTATTATATGGAGATCGTAGATTCAATTTATTGTTTTAAATACCTATAGCATCTGGTTACATACATTCGTGCGAGACAATAACATGGCATGTTTGATATTAATATATCCACATGCATTTCATGCTAATTAACATGTATATGGCAATGCATTAAACTTAAAGTCAACTGCCAATCTGATTTCCATTACATTTGTTGTTCTGTGTTTATATTTCTGGGTGTACGTGTGAGGGAAGTATTTGTATATATCAGAACCGTAACACCAGCTGTATTGTAATATTAACCAAAGTAAGACAATTTTTAAATCATTCATTAAAATAACAATTTTGTGTTCTTATATTATATGTCCACGTAGAAAGGAAAAGTTAATGTAATAAGTAGATGTTAGTGTTGAATAAAAATAAGTTTATTTCGTAAGGCTGTGCAGACCTCATTCAAGTCAAAAATTTCCGAGCAGAGAAAAATAACCTTAACGTTTTAGGTCACGCAATAAGATCACACAGATGAGGATAAGCCAAACTAAATAATCAACATAGTTGCAGGGACTCGATCACTTAAAGGGGCCTTTTCACAGTGTTTGGCATGTTTTGAAATAAGTTATTAAATGCTTTATATTGATAAATGTAAACATTTGATCTTAAAAGCTCCAGTAAAAAATCAAGAATAAAATTTAAAATAGGAAAAAAAGTAGCCGCAGCTGGATTCGAACCAGTGACCCCCGGAGTCCTGGAGTAACCTGGAGTAAAAACGCATCATCCCGCTCGGCTATTCTGCCAAGCATACTTGGTTAAAGTATTTATGCATTAAATGAGCAATCTTCGTAGTTTCACAAAATTTAACGACAACAACAGAACTCTCCAAATTATACAATCGTTTCGCGTTGCAACGCTTTATAATTTTTAGGGTTTTAAATCGTCAAGAGATGCATATATTGGCTATATTAGACCATGGTAAATGTTCAGTAATACTGTTTCCTCACAAATAGCATAACTAAAACGAATATTTGCGAATCTGAAACAACTTTTTCAATTTTGTCAATTTACCAAACCGTGAAAAGATCCCTTTAATAGGTAACTCGGTAGGTCCGCTACTAATAACAATTCGTTCACTTTGTAAAAACATACATATTATCCATATATAATTGCAAATTAATAGTACCAGAATGAAACCAGTTTATCCACTGTAATACCTAAACGTTTAAGTAAGACAAGTTGTGAGAAAAATAAATTTGTACGTGCATAGTGTGTTATCAAAGGCGCATTTTCAAGCTACGCTTATAAGGTAAATATATCAAGTCATAAGTCAACTAAAATCCATTGCCCAAAACACAGTGTCAGAAGAAAGCAGTTATTATACACTTACAATAAAACCAAGACAGAAAGAGCAGAATAATAATTATCAAAGTGTGTTAAAACTATTGAACTACATAATATATAATTGTTCGATGTCAAATATATTAGTATTGTAGCAATGGTGTTGCATAGGTTCTAGGGTTATGCCACATTAACATATATAATGCAATTACAACACCGTGTAAACGTTTGCTAGTTCATATTTGACATCGTTCGATGTCGAATGCCTATTGTAATATTTTATAACAATTCAAACAAGACTATTGACGAGCAATAAAAGTACTCGACCGGTGAAACTCCACCATTTTCAGCAATATTTCTAGTCTATGTGTTGCCATTGCAACCAGAATTCTTGACGTAAGAACAAAATGAAATAAAGTGCATAATCTCCATATTGCCATCTGACCATGTTTCAAGTTTCATGAAAAAATATGAAGAACTTGTACAGTTATCGCAGGATGCACCATTTTCAGCAATATTTCTAGTCTATTTGTTACATAGCAACCAGAATTTCTGACGTAGGAACAAAATGAAATGACATGCATATTATCCATATTGTCATCTATTTATGTTTAAAGTTTCATGAAAAAATATGAAAAACTAAAAATTATCGCAGGATCCAGAAAAGTGTAACTGACTGACTGACTGACTGACTGACTGACTGACTGACTGACTGACTGACTGACTGACTGGCTGACTGACTGACTGACTGACTGACTGACTGAATGACTGACCGACTGACTGACTGATTGATTGACTGACTGACTGACTGACTGACTGACTGACTGACTGACTGACTGACTGACTGACTGACTGACTGACTGACTGACTGACTGACTGACTGACTGACTGACTGACTGACTGACTGACACAAAGAGCGCAAACCATAAGTCCCCCCGCCGGTTTCACCGGTAGGGGACTAAATAGCATTCGCGTAACGACGATACGTGTTACCAATGCGTCAACTGGAGCTTAAAATGCCCTTAAAATACTCCGATATTGCAATCCAAAAAATCTAGAAACTCATGAAAAGTCTGGGGGGGGGGGTATAATCAATATAATGACTCAAATAAGTAATATTTTTGCAGCTTCAACAGTTTGATTGTAAATAATTACTGTTGTTTTAAAGACAAGGATTTTTAACACATACTAATTAACAGGGAGTTGTTTTATAAGAAGATAAAATTACCTTGTTGGAAACAGGTATTTAAATCTTCTAACAAATATTGCTAAATAACAAATTCTAATTCATGATAAGGACACACGAGTAACACCGTTTATATGCTTGAATAAAGGACTTTCCTAACAATTACTATTTCAGTATCAATTAATCGTATGTAAATGTCAGGAGCAGAAACTGCTTTGGTTATTACCTCTTACAGATCAATCCAAAATGCGAATTATATAACAAACCATGTTAAAAAAAGTTGACGCTTCATTTCGAGTTCAAAATACTTTTAATTTGCGACAAAAGAAATAGTATGATACAAGTAGACCGAGCATGGTGATTGCAATCACCTGTGCGACAGTATGAGCAAACTAGTTCATACGGAGCAATAAAAACACAGTATATGTCAATCATACATTTCCACATAGGGTAATATGTGTTTAATTCAATTGTACACTAACAAGCTGTCGCTGAACAAGTTAATTTTAATAATGCATGCACTGTATACTAGACCCATTGTAATTTAACTCTTGCAAGCAAAAGGTCATCTTAGAGATAGGGTTCCCTATGCAATCCAAATTGGTGTTAAGTAACCAGGGGGGCACGCGTATACGTGAGCTTACCGCGTTTAAGTGAGAAAGTTGTTGCAAAACTTCAAAGATGGCGTCGTTTAAGTGTTTTTCGTGAAGGAGTAGCGGATATTTTCACTCGGTAAGCCAGTTTATATTTATATTTCTTTTAAATGAATAAGACCTTGCGGCGCTACGTTGTTTGTGCTCCCTCGGTTTTTTGTTTCAAAACCGTAGACGTCGTAATAAAAAAAGTTATTGAAGCAAAACCGTCGACAAATTTGTTGTTTAATTTCTTGACCTTCGAGATGTTTGATGTTCGAATATCATTTTCTCTCATAATAAACAGTATTTGTGCATATGTACGGTAAAATATAACATAAATCACGAATATTTTATTATCTCGACGCGTTGTTATGTCTATTAATTCATTTAATGCCGAATTATAACGGGTTAACCCCCATTTTTGGAACTAAACTTCCTTTTAAGCACATTTTGGGACCTGACTTCCAAATGATTAACAGCTCTTTCCTATTTTACAAGGTTTTATGCGAAATCACTTTCTTGAATGAATTCCGCATTGGTGCGAATGTCTTGGAAAACATTTTCACTTGAAGAAATCATGAGTTTTCTTTTTTCTATTAATTGTTTTATTATTAATTTGTATTATTATATGTTTTATCGCGTACTTAACGCTAACATTTAGTGTGTGTAATTTACGACATTCGACGGTATTATAAACACAGTGTAATTATTACCTGTTTATTTTAACACATATGGACATACTTATGTTTTAATATGCATCCAACGGAATACTATGCTTACTATTTCCAGATATCTAGACGCTAGTTATATATGTTGAGGATGCCAAGATTAAACAATACGGCGTAACGAAGTGTGTACCGCTCTAGAATGCGATAGGTACATGAAAACCCACCAATCAAACAAAAAAGATTACGTCGAAGTACCATGCCAAACAATCACATATACGTGCAATACAAGTGTAATGAAAAACAGAAGAGAATAAAGCCGGTTTGATACTAGTATGAGGTTGATGTAACCAAATACTGCAATTGTTGCGATTCGGAATACATGAAGCAATTTGGAATACCTGACATCTGCCTAGAAGATGCATATCGGTGGATTTTTTTTTATGATACTTAAATATGAATTGTTTATTTAATACAATGACATTTGACGCGTTTTACCATAACGGTACTGATACATGTATGTGACTTTGATGTGACACATTTTGGACGACCTTTTTTTAAACCAGTTCTGAGTTGGTCACTAAGTTATAATCGCAAAAAGTGAATTTGTAGTGGATAGAAAGATTTGTGCAAATGCAATACACGATATAATAATAGTAGAAGTGATCAATATAATTTTTATAAATGTATGTTTTTTCACTTTTATACCTATGTGAATACATATTATTTATGACTGTTGTATTGAGGTAATAAAGTATTGGTTCACTTAGAAAGATTATTTCGTTTGTTCCTAACATTGCCTTCTAATCGTAAGTAATGTTAATATGTCAAATGCATAACGAATTAAATCCGACCAAAATCTTTTTTTATCATGTATGTAAGTGCTGAATACAATTAAAAATTTATGCAGAGACATCGTAGGAAGAAATGACGTAACACAGATAATGGTTTATTTTCATAACAAAGTGAGAAACTAGCATCATGACATATACGGAATAAAACGTGTAAGTGAGTAGCACTCATAGCAATTATATGTCAGACGTGTCTATGTAGACTTTATAAATAAAACAAAAACACTACAAACATCAGCTTTACATGTTTTGTTATATTCGTGTTTTTTATTTGCTATTTTAGTCCGGCTCTGTTGAAGGATTCTTTCTTGCAAATTCTACATTTAAACTCATGTGGTCGATGAATGGGGCATGATATCTCAATCCTCCCCTGATGTAAAATTCCTCATTACATATACTGCAACGAAAGATGCACTTATATTCGCCCTTTAACATGCATCATCTGAAAAGACAGTAAAAGAATGGTTAAAAAAATTTCATAGCAGCATAAGGTCGACACGTCATAAAATACAAGAAATTAATTATAATATTACTGAAAGATAAACGTTCTATTATCTCGTACATTAGCCACCATACAACCCATCTTCTTGAAAATAGGTGAATTGATTCAATTGGTCGGCAGGTTTTTCGAACAGCATTATAATTATTCTACAGTAAGTAACGTGATTAAGAAAACACTTATATTGCACCACGTAACATGCTATAAAACTATAATATTGAAGTAAACATATACACTATATTTTAGATGGGTAGGTATATCATGTCAAGCTCTTTTACATATGAAAGAGATGTTTGTCATTAAGAAGTCAGGTCCCAAAGTGTGCTTAAAAGGAAGTCAGTTCAAAATAAGGGGGTTAAACCAATAATGTCTGCCAATAAATAAATTATCAGTGATAAAACGGCGTCATTAAAATGAAATAATCATGATTCTATTTATATTTTACTGTTCACGTGTGTCAATACTGTGCATGAAAAGAGAAAATGATATTTGTACATCCAATTTCTCGAACGTCCCGTAAGTAGACAACAGATTTGTGGACGGTTTTCCTTCAATAACTTTTTTATCCCGACGTCTACGATCTTGAAACAAAAAACCGAGGGAAGCACACACACCGGAGAGCCGAAACGGCGTATTCATTTAAAATAATTATAAATACAAAGGGGGTTACCGGGTGAAAATATCCTCCCTTCCTTTAAGAAAATCCAACAAACGACGCCATCTTTGAAGTTTTGCAACAACTTTCTCAATTAAACGCGGTAAGCTCCCGTATACGGGTGCCCCCCTGAGTAACGAATGCCATAATTACCTGAAATGGGTTTTGGATTACCTGTACAAATGTACGTTTTTCTTGCTGCAATTTAACTATCATGACAATTATGGACATTCAACTTCAAAGAAAAGGTCGGAAAATGGTCAACTGAAAGTATTCACTTTATTTTACACAGCTGTCGTAATTGATTTACAGGCAATACAATGCACCGCAACGGAATGACATTATTTTGTTCTTTCCAAGATTTTAAGAAATAAATAAGCATTTATAAAATAATGCGTCTGCATCAGTCATTATGTGTTATAGTTAACATACGATTACGTTTTCATTATGATTGTTTAAGTGTTCGTTCATTTACCGCATTATTCTCTGTTTACTAAGAGTATTATCACAATTATGGTTGACGATGCTAGCGCGTACAAACTAGTAAAACAATTTAGTCTTAATATTCATCTCAAAACATGACATCAGTATACTTTCTCGTTTTTTTAAATTATTGTTGAAAGCTGCCCTATGACGAATCTAATGACGATGGCCGGAACAAACAAAAAATAACACGTCTTCATACACTTATGCATACAAGAAAGCGTTTTCAGCGTTTAGAGTTTCATACTTCACAATAGTCCTAAACGTAAATGTAAGGCGTAACTATTTCAGAAAAACAATTCAGTGCCAATAAATACATTCAGTGTGTTGAGGTATTCCTATCAGTAAAGGTTTGTTAATGCCGTTTACAAATTGGATTTGTTCAAGTTTACGACTTGTACATCAACATCAAATATAAATACTTTATAAAGTCACTTCAACCATTTCAGTTCGTTTCAGTTTTCACGTCAGTGTCAATACCGCTAATAGATTGTGTGTACGCAAATATGTTCGTTTTGGTGCATTTTTAAGGTTAACATTCAACATTCAAATTCATTTAAATGTTAACAGAACTCCTAACTGAATATAACTTCGCGGAAATGAAAGAAACAAAGAATGTCGTATTCGCATTTTAGACATTTCCCTAAGCGTCCCAGATTTTTTATATTTCATAGCATTTGTATTCTGATTAATGGAGTGTGTGGGCCTATAAGGAAAATCTTATTTTATACAGTCTCAGCAGACAAACAATATAACGATGCTAAGTTTAAGACTAAGTAGTTTTGAGACCTTCTGATTAATATGGCTTCTAAAAATGTCACACAAAAAGCTTGTTAACACCACGCACCAGTACGGAAGCTAATATTGCCTATTCACCAGGACCTAATTTTTCGGAAGTTTGCGATGCAATAAGAATACGCAATTTATTTTAGCTTTCCGTATATACAGGTTCCCTTCCATTTCAAACCAGTCCTATACCTAAATCAATATATCAAACACGTTGCCTGTTCGTGTAGTCCCTCGTAAATAAACACGATGTTAAAATCCTACATCAGTCACGTAACACGAAAACATCACTCCACAGTAAGACTATAAGTAATAGTGCTGCAATTAATACTATATCGTCATATGCAACGGGATATACTCGAGGTAATCTCTAATCTTAAATCAACGATCATACTATGTTATAAATCTCATCAATCAAATTTAATGCAATGACAAGGTTAATTTGCCGTTCATTATACGTTAATCCTCCGTGCCCTAATGGATAAGGTATCCGCCGGAGATTTTGGATTAGACTCTCGCCGGAGGTTACACATAACATGTTTTATTTTAATTTAGTTGAATGTCCTTAGCTATAAATGTTTCCCTAAATTTTGAGCTAAATGTATGTTTGGGTTTTCATTAAAATATTGTCAAACATATTTAAGAGCAGAGCATATATACATGTTATTCGATGTGTATTTTCGAAAAATGCCCTTTGTACATGTAATTTTACATGTAATTGCATACCTATCGAAGATAAAGGTTGTACATACACTTCAATATATGGACATGACTATTCAAGCCACTACGAAGTTATTCAAAAACACCCGACCTTTAACGCATTACAATACAAACAATACGAACAATGGGTATTTTGTGGTTAATTGGGGCTTGTTCACATATGTTTGTTAGTTTGTTTCTTTGAAACATGCCATTAAATAATTAACTAACAATACAATAAAATTTTTGATAGTTTTTAAAAATTAAAACAAAAGGAGAAAATAACAAATATGAAGTTCGAACACAGAACCTAAATATGCATAAACTAATTATCTAACGCCAGACCAAGTCTCTGAAGACATAAATCAAGAGTCTTAGATTTCTGAGGAAAGGCAGTAACCTTAACGTTTCAGGTCACGAAAGCAGATCAAACTGTACTTGTTAAATATCCATCAACATGTTGAAGTTGAGCAGAAGTGTGTGCATCCACATATAAAACACGTTTTGATCAGAAACACAATTTCAGGGACTCGATTACTAATAATAACAATTCATTGACAGTGTAACAGCATACCTATTGTCAAGATACTATTGCAAATTCATAAGACATGAACGCTATCACTGGATTGTCTAAAGTAAAACACGTTCGGAAAATGATTAACGTGAATGTGCCTAGGTGTCTAGTCAAAAGCACGATTTAAAGTAACGGTATTGCGGTAAATATATAATGTTTTAATTCTAGCAATATATATGGTTCCAACACAATGTCAGGTAAAAACATTTTACAATAAAAAAGAAAAAATGTAAATTA
Source organism: Dreissena polymorpha (assembly GCF_020536995.1). Taxonomy (NCBI): domain Eukaryota; kingdom Metazoa; phylum Mollusca; class Bivalvia; order Myida; family Dreissenidae; genus Dreissena; species Dreissena polymorpha. The sequence goes on from NC_068357.1 coordinate 40,691,124, forward strand.
ATTTATTTTAACAGTATCGAACTTCAAGAAATCGTAGTGTTCAGTGTTATATAGATTGTTATTGAATCAGCTGATTAATGTTGTCTACCGTTCTGTCAAATAAAAATATATAATGCAATTTCAACATAAGGGTTAACACTGTAAGTTCATCACGAATGAAATATTGTGATGGCGAATGACCATTATATTATAGTGAATTATAATTCAATAAATCCTTCGCAAAATAAATGGATCACCTATGAGCGCCGATTTATTGTAATCCAAAAAATGGAGATTCTCATACAAAATATGTATTTTACATTTCAATAGATACACATGCATGCCAAATATCAAGTTGCTATCTTCAATATTGCAATCGTTATTGCAAAATGTTAAAGTTTGACCAAACAAACCAACCAAACAACCAACAAACCAACAGACAGGGCAAAAACAATATGTCCCCTACTATAGTGGTGGGGAAAAAACAAACTTAATTTTACTCAGATAGGTTGTCGTACATTGGTTATCTTGTGTACCGCAATGTTGGCTCAATTCCATTATCACCACCAGGTACTTGACAGAGTTCTCGCAAGACAAATTAAAGAAACAACATAAGGTTTCTATCTTTCAAAATGTTATTTCCTAAGAATTACTCGAATCATGTTATTTACATGTCAGAAACAGAAACTTCTTTAGTAATAAATTTTAAAATCAATCAAACGGACGCCCTAGAAAACAACACATATTTTAGGAAGAAAAGATGGGGTTATTAAAAGTTAAACAAATGCCATTTGCAACAAAATAAATTTCATGATACATGTACACCGAACATTTTAATCAATTACTCAGAAACATGTGACTTCATGAACAAAGCACTTTGAACATGTATTGAGCACAAACAGTATATGAAAACATGATTTTAACTGTCTGGAAACACATTATGGCTTTGTTAAAGTGTTAAAACACCAATATACACGAATCTACCGTTAAAAAAGTAAATGTAATTGATGAGTGCCTTATACACCAAATGCACGAAATGTATACCATCCCATTATAATTGAACCAGTTGTCATGTTAGGAAACTCCGTGAATCCCTATTTAAATCATATTGGTTTCAGGTTACAAATAACCGAATGAATTTAATTGGGTTTTATATTACCTGCAAACATGAACGTTCTTTGTTTGTTGCAAAGGGTAAACCATGATGTTTATGAACCTTCAATTTCGAATAAAAATCTAATAAAGAATCAAGTGAAAACATTACATAGGGTCTATTGTTCATGTACATGACTGTCGTGATTTATTAACAGATGTCAAAAACGCTCAAGTGTACCGGCATTTGGGTTCCGTTGGCTTTAAGGCATGCTGGAAAAGCTTAAGGTTAACCCCGTTACATAGAGGATATTTGTTGGAATCGGTGGATTATCGATTTTAATTCACGAGTGAACATAGAAAAAATATATTTTCTATGATCACGAGTGAATTTAAATCGATATTTCAACGAATCCAACACATTTGTTTTTTTTAATACTTTTTTTCACAGTTTATATACATTGTCATTATAAAAAAGAGTTTCACTAAAGAATTTCGCTGGGGTAATGACGTCATTTCGTCAAAACATGACGTCATTTTATAGTAAACAGTGAAAATTATCGATAATTTTCACTGATAATTTTCACTGTTTGAAACAGTGAAATTATCAGTTTTAATTCACTGATATTTCTCTATAAACCACCGGAAAGCATTAAATAAAAAGCAAGAATTGAAATGTTTAACTTTGGCATGTTGTCTTCTTAAAACGTTTTTCAGAAGTAAAAATGGCTACAATTGCACGGTGATAAAATCCTCAAAAGTTCCACCACTGTATAACAGTGACTTCTTTGTCGAAAACGAAGAGACATATTAGAGAAACGTTCTACTAGTTTTCTTTATCCTCAGCTAACATTACGTTCCAAATAAACTTATCAACTGTGAATACATGTAATGTGGAGATTTTAAATAAGATGATAAATGTATAATAAACCAGAGCACATACTTTACCACGTAACTTCAAGAATTTACTGCAAATGAATGAGGTTATTTCAAAGCTTTTAAGAATGAACTATGTTATCATATAGTGCGTCTGAACCACTCATGCATGTTATGTGTATTAGTGAACATACTATTACGATGTCATTACGTATAAGCATGAGTTCATTTTCCCCAATCTTATAGAATGTTCAAAATCATGGTTGACGAAGCTATCGCGCAAAAAAAAGTTCAGACAATTTTAAAAGTACAGTCAATCTTGTATTAAGAGACCACTCAAGGGAGTAATCAAAAGTGGTCTCTTAATAAAACGGTCTTTGAATACAAAAGGCCATTCTGGAAGAATGCTTACCCTCAATTTTAATCTATATAGAAGGATAATCTCTTTTGTCCACAATGATTTTAACTTTTATAATTAAATGAATATAAACACAATACATAAACAATATTTTACTTATGTGTTTTATTTTTCACTTATTATAAATTATCATTTATTATAAATCAATTTTGTGTACATATTTATTTTCAAAAACAACATTGACAAAGAAATATTTTTCCTAAGAACAAAGAATTTTGCTAAAAATGTGTAACAGTCTACATATACATGTGTACAGCTAAAACTAGAAATAAATGTCAGAAGCCAAAAGCTATGATATTTTATCACATGTATTTCTCTTTCCGTTTCTATATTGCTTTCTTTGCGAAGAAGTCTTCAATTTTTGTTTGCTTGCTGTGCACTTCGCACCTACTAGCGACAAAAAGCTCCTGTAATTCCATTATGTTTGTAAGCATTTTGTCTTGCCCCATGGTTAGTGCGAATCTTTTCAATTTTTCTTCCATATCGCATGCTTCGTCCATGGTTACAGTTTCATCTGCACATGCCCCAGTATCCAACACTTCATCTTCATCATTTTCATCAACGTTTTCAGATGACTTCAATGACTTCAAAATGTCTGCAGCATTCTCTTCCCAGTCTATCCCAGAAGTTTCAGTTTCACACACTGGGGCACACTTATCCATCTCGACAAGATCACTGAAACTAACCCCAGACAACTCATTTGACATTTTCAACACTGCCAAAGGCACATCATCTTCGTCAATGTCACTATCCTCGTCAATTTTATCATCAGTTTTTTCACTAGCACTGACAACTGGACAATCACTGGGAAACATGGTCATGGCGAACCCACATCTGGCGAAACACTTTTGGATCGTTGACACTTCGATGTCTTTCCATGACCCATTGATCCAATAGATCGCGTCTAGAATGGATATCTGCTGCAATACATGAGATCCAACCTTGTCATTCTCCATCTGAGTTAGAATGTACTGAAGCTGTCGTTTTCGGTACTTCAATTTCAGGGTTTGGATGATTCCCTGATCCATTGGCTGGGACAACGACGTTGTGTTTGCCGGAAAGAACACAATTTTCACGTTCTGTAGGCTAATTTTGGGATGGGATGGGGCGTTGTCAAGAAACAGAAGCACTTTTCTACCCTGTCGGCGCATCTTCTGGTCAACGGACTTTAACCACTCTTTCATTAATTCTGTGTTCATCCATGCCTTTTTGTTGTTTCTATACATAACAGGAAGTTTCTCTGTCTTGATTTTCCCGAAACACCGTGGCTTTGCAGATTTACCAATGACGAGAGGTGGCAGCTTCTCCCCTGTCATAGACGCACACAGAGCTACTGTGATCCGCTCTTTGGACCGTTTGCCGCCAGCTAATTCAGTCTCTAGAATGCAAAAATATAAACGTTGTAATAGAAATGGTATTTTAATTTAACTTGGTATAACATGTTTAATACGTCCCCGATCAAAACACAGATAGGAAACCATAAGATATTGTGCGGTTTGCTCTTTGGACCGTTTACCGCCAGCTTATTCAGTCTAAATGCACAAATAAAAAGAAATGAAAAATGCAATTTAATTTAACTGGGTCAGATCGAAAACCAGTTACGGAAATTATAAGATATTGTAAGGTTACTTTACCTTTGAAATGATACGATTTCCGTGTCGTATCTCGAAAGAATAATCCGGTTTCATCCATGTTGAAAATGTTCATCGGCTCGTAGCCTTCACAGAGAGTCGGGAGTTTTTCCTTCCAGTCATAAACTGTGTCCTTATTCACATCTCCCCTTTCACATGACATAGTCCCTAACACAATGTTGTTTCTGCTGAGAAACGAAGCTAACCAGCCAGTGGAAGCCTTGAACGTCTCAATTCCTAAGTCGGACGCAAATCTAAGGGCCTGAGCACAAATGAGAGGGCCTGACACAGGCATTCTCCTCATTGTTACATCCTTAAACCACGCTAACACAAGATCATTTATGTCCTTGTTCTTCGTGCACCTCGCGCGTTTTTTTTTCACCTGACACATTATTTTCAACGTCTTCCAGCACCTCGGCTTTACGCTTAAGAATGTTCTGAATTTGGGTTTTACCGACTCCAAACTCATCTGCGATTTTACGTGCACTTATACTCTTTGACAATTCCAAAACCCGAATTTTCTCGTCCAACGTTAACACTTTTCGTCTTGACATTTTAATTTCTGCATGTACGCTTAAGGAAATCTGACTCGATTATGATACATAATGAGCTGAAAAAATTAAAACACGTCAATTGAAAACAAACAATCAGATCTGATTGGAAAATTTATTAAGTAAATAACAATGTGATTGGCTAACAAATATCTACTAATTGGCATTATTACTAATTGGTAATGTACGGATTTCGACAGATGTTGCCGATTAATAGTTTATTTTCCGCACTTCTCAGGAAATGTTTGTCGCGTACAGTGCATTGTTTCTGCACCTGTATCTATACTCGAGAAAAATCGGCATTGTCTCTTAACGATCCACATAGTAAACTATTTAAGCTGTAGACTGTGCGCAATACGTTCCTCTATTATTCAACTCAATAAATTGACACGCAGTCTACAACAATACCGGTCAGAACCGGTCAACGAGACAAAGCATTATCATAATGGTTGTGAAAACAAAGCAGAGGTGTAACAGTACATCTTATCGGCTTAGATAAACAATTAACACGGGATTGTCCCTGAAAGATCAATAGATTAACCACTTTTACCTCCTAGTGGTCGCTTAATACAAGATTCGGACATCAAAATACACACAAATCAGCGGTCGCTGGTCGCGTAAGACAAAAGTCGCTTAATACAATATCATTATATAGCGAAAAAGCTCCGTGGGATTTCAAAATGGTCGCATAAGACAAAGGTCGCTTAATACAAGTGGTCGCATCGACAAGATTGACTGTACAAATTATAATCTCAAAACATTATATCAGTGTTGTTTTCTAAATTTCAAATACATGTGTAATTTGTTCAATAGAAACTGATGGCGATGACCGGAACAAACATGCTTGACACGTCCTTGTAAACTTATTCATACAAGAAGGCGTTTTCAGACTTTCAAAAAAATGGTTAAACATTGCACAATACTCCTATTCTTAAATGACATCTATGCTTTTTTAAGTGAAACAGTCGAGTGCCCATACCCACATTTAGTGTATAACATGTCGCTCTTCTCATAATGACTTTTTTATTCCCGTTTTAACATGATACCTTACCAGTTAACGATATTCACATCAACATTAAATACTAAGTAAGAGGCCCGAAATCACAGTTCCAATTCAGCAGTTGTATTTCTCTTCAGTGTTCACATCGGTTTCAACACCGCTTATATATTATTTGTACGAAAATATGTTCCTTTCGGTGCATTTGTTTCACGTTGGATGCAAAGTACAATTACCAAAGCATGGAACTAAAACCTGATTATGATTCAATATTGTCAAAATTAGCAAATAGTCAAATCGTTTAGATTCTGCAACCTTTCATACCACGTGCATTCTGGTTCGTTGATTGTGTGGACACTGATGTAAAACATCCTCAGCAGACAAGAATTATACAAATGCTATTTTGCGAATACTATTGCTTGTTAATACCAAGAGGCAGATCTCTTTACTCGATAACTTATATTGCTTCATCGAATCACAGCGGGTGCCCCAACATACGCATGTTATTTAAGTTTTCTGTATGTACATGTTCCCTTCTACGGACATATTATGCCAACGTTTTCCTAAATCAATATATCACATCCGCTGTTCGTTTGGTTGGTCCCTCGTTAGTCGACATGATGTTAACAGACTGTATAACTCACATAACACGAAAGCATCACTATAGTTTGAATTCCGGCGTATGCCCTGAGATATCGGCTCAACATCGAAAGCGACATACTGACGTCATTCGGCTGCAATTATTCAGATATGTGAAATGTAAAGCCTCATAATCACGCCATTTGACCCTACATAGGCCCACAATTGTAACTTAAAAAATCAGCATAATCACATTGTCTTTATTTCAAACAAAGAAAAGTATTAATAGTGCTACAATATTCACTATATCATCATATAGAATGGGAAACTAAAATAAATATACTCAAAATGTTAATTTGCTGTCCATTCGCCGTTAAGCCTCCGTGGCCTAATGGATACGGTATTGGCCTCGTAAGCAAGGTATTGCAAGGTTACTAATCACATCGGATTGTAATTTAGTCGAATTACCTTTAATATTAGTTTTCAAATAAATAAATAATAATAATTATTTCAATCATCGCTTGCAAACTAAATACTTGTGTAAAAGTATTCTTTTGCTTATTGATTTTTCATTTATTGTTTTATCAAATAACACTCAATTCATTAGTGTAAATACACGTATACGCAAATTAATTAACGCAATTAATGAGGTAAAACAAGTAGACTACAGACACACAGTATAAATTTATCTAAAAACTGAAAATCTACTATCAGTGCTTGATCAAATTGTACTGAGATTCCTGCTTATTCTGGTGTTGTTGTTTTTTTAAGTTTGACAGGCACAGTATTAATATAAACCCAACATTTGTATGATATATCGTATATCATTTATGAATCTTTATTATACTGTAGAACCATCCGATCAAACCGGTTAATGGTCATCGATATACATGAAACATAAGCACATGTAAGCATACGCATATTTACGAATGCTATTTTAGCAAACTCTTCAAGGAAATACTACTGAGCACCAGGGAAAATCACTTACATCATGAAAAGATCAGTGCAAACATATTACAAACAAATATGTTGATTTGACAACACTAAAGTGGACAACGTTAAGTCAAAAAGCCGATCGTTGTATTGCTATATATATTATTGTAGTAATTTTAAAACGATACCAACATAACTACATAGCTTCATTTATTACTGCATTCACAGCCTCATGTGTCTGATGCAGAGACACATGTGGTCTGGTTTGACTAGGAACCTACATAGGTTTCGTTGTACATGTATTCCCCTTATTTCATTCTCCCTAAAGTAACTGTTGATGACTAATGAAGACTATTTGGCATTCGCTGTGTTTTTGTTGTTTTCTATTGAACTATAATTGTAAACACGGGTGTTGCTTGCACAATGTGTACTATATTAATCATGAAGCAACGTTTAAATCATAAGTTAAAAAAAGCACATCTAGTAACACCATATTGTTTACAACAATGACAGTACAAATTGCAGAGATATTATAGCTTGATTTGCACGTTTGAGTGCATTTGGGTTAACGATAAAACCGAGTAAGAACTTATTAAGGTATTTTTCTTTAAAGAGGTTGTAACGAGGGGATAACTTACTTATGTCCCGTGAGAAGATGTCACTGAGCCGTTATTTAAATCAACATATGTAAAATCAATAACATATTCTCCACAAATTTCAAAACGACCAGCACATGTTACATTATTATTGATTCAGTCAAAAAATGCCATATAGCTTTATTACAATCCTTGCTTAGACCTTCCAAAATATTTATCCCATTTTTGTGTTGTTTGATCTGTATGGTACAATACTATTAAAACAAACTTAATGTATACGACAAGAGGGCGGTTACTAGAATTTATCATCTAATAATTTATTTTGAGGTTCATTTGTCTTTTCTGCATCGCCTAAACTGCATATAAATTAAATGTCAGATTATAGAAGTGTAATATTTGAAATTTAAAAAAAAGATCAAATATTATTGAAACTACATACACTTGTTTCACTTACTGCGGTTTATTTTATACTAAAAACGAATCCTTAAAAATGGTGTTGCTATGATGCTAATCAGTAAATTAATTTCCCGACGCTAATGCTAAACTCGATCCAATCTTGGGTAAACAAATCAAATTACTGAAGCATGATAACATTGTGTTTGTTCATCTACTTGAAACCACCCACTATTTTCAAGTCTTGCAATAAGCATGCAAATTGTACCGGGATATCAGTCATCACACTATTATAAATTCATGGACGTGTTTCAAACATCTGACTAATTATACGTGTCATTTAACATTGGTTTGAACTAAATTGCAAACATAAATATAGATTTGTGGCGAAACGTAATCTCAACAAAGGCTTAGCTCGCAAATGTCAACATAAACAAAACATGTTCAACTAGTATTATCCTCGCTGTTTCCATCTCCGGGACGCCAAACTAACGTGCCAATAAGTAATTAGGGTTTTCGTGATAACTTTGATTTATTTTACGACAACAAAAAGTTATTATATCCGTGAAGATGATTTGAGACCTATGCCGTACTGTAACTGTTACCATTTTCTCTAAATAGGCGCCGTTAAGAAACAATATCACAAGTTGTATGTTATATTGCAGAGAAACATATATAAGCATCTTTAAACAAAAGCAACCGTGCCAGTATCTGTGTTGCAACTACAATTTAAAATAAATGATATAGCTATTGAACTTCACATATATATGTTAATTATGTTGCATGCTTTATTCTGAAACGACTTACTTAAAGGGATCGTTAACCACGAATAACGAAAAAAGAAAAAGTTCTAAAATACCGTTTTTTACAATTATTTGTTTATATTGATTAAAATATCACGACTGGTATATTACATTCCTTGAAAAAAGTTGTTATGTTTTTATATTTTCAGTATATTCGGTAATAAATTTTACTGGGTAACTTCCAGTTAACTAAAAATAACGCAAGTAGATTGATCATCATCGTCACGTGGTAATCCCAGGAATGCAAATTGTGCATTCGTAATGAATTGTATATATTTAAAAGATAAAATAATCAATCTACTCGCGTTATTTATAGTGTGTATATCGTTATATCACCTATTTTCGCGATATACTTTTTAAAATAATATAAGATGCTCATAGATTAAATTTGTCATTATGTATTACAATATGCCCAGCAATCACAAAACAATTTGGAATCGTAACAAGTCATGAATATAACGCTTTGCAACTGGTTTCTTGTTAAATTGTAATGTGTAATATTTCGATAGATGCAAATGGCTTCTACAATTAAAATTGCCATTCAATGTCAACACTCATTCCTAGTTACATATCGGAGATTTTGAGAACATCACATTCAAATATGCGAACATTAATCCAGTGATAATGCTTATCAGACTAAAGACCATATTGGGAATTTGATTGTTTATCAAGGCGAAACAAATATGAAAATAATATGTTACTGCCCTATCGTTCTGTAATAAATCAGGTTCTTAGAGAATAAAACAAAGGTAAGTCTTGCAGAGCATTAGTTTAATTCGTGCCGAGCCTGATATATTACATACTTATATGGCAGTAACATTTTCCTGTGAAACAACAGTAAGTCAATTAAAGGGGTTGATTTATCTTCATGATAATTGTGATCCTTATTCACACATTCATTATTTAATGGGGACAATATTGACTTTACACATGTGAAGTCAATTAGCATGTGTACTTTTACTCAATGGACTGAATTATATTGAACATTATGAAAATAATGGTCACACCGCTATAGACTTAAACAAAATTACGTACTTGCATTGATATATCGACCTGTTTAACCTCTGTCTTTATTCTGTATCACATGTTTATGTATAATTCCAGGATCACATTGTAATACTGTTATCTGCTCTAAAATCTCTAAGTTCCTTAATATGAATGGTTCCTGTAAAAAGGTTGAAGCAAACAATTCGATTGAGTGCAGCCGTATTGAAAGCTTTTGAAACACTCCTTCAGACAGACAATTTTGCAAGACCGAATCAGATTTCAATTGAACAGGTCTGTTTAAATCATTGTGAGATAAAATTCGTTAGCAGCCAGTTTGTGACAACATTTTATATATTTCATTTGCACATGTTTAACGGATGGTATCTACCCATAAACAGACCAACTGTCACAAGTTTAATTAAAATGGGAAGTGTTGTGCGTGTTGAAGATTTGATGAGTTTCATAATTTATGCTCTATAGAGTGCAAGTATACAGTATTCTATTTTACAAAAGATAATTAAATTAAGTTAAGGCATTCTTCAAAACAATGTTATCCTTTAAAGCAAACGGCTTAACATGATTTTCAGTCCGCATATATATCCATTGAAATGCTGAGCAGGTTAAATCCGTTCAGACACAAATGCCTGTTATTGCCTACTTTATAATTGCTATAATCTGGGGGGTCTAGTTTGTGAATCATAAAATCGTCTATTACGTTCATTTTAAGAATCTTTAAGCTACATGTATATGTTACATTTCAATCCATCCATATATCCACCGAAACAAAAAATATACATTTCAAAATCGTCAATTAGCTACGAAGAATACCGCCAATCCGCGCATGTCGTAATATGTTTCATGATGTTTTAAAATGTCTTAGTTGAGAAATAAAATCATTTGTGTAACTTTTAACAAATAACGATACAAATCGTATATGACCCTTTTCATCGCATTCGGAACATTGAATATAAATAGTCCAGGAGAACGCCCACGTGTAAGTGTGCGTATCAGATCAGACATAACGACGAACGGACAGACAGAAAAACATGCGTGTGGACATTCTTCAGTTTTTATTCTAGTATTCACCATTCATGTAAAGAAATTAGCATGTATAAATCAAATAGCCGACACTCATTGGTCTGGTACAACATTCATACATAATATCATGTGCATTTTTATAGAAATTTTAATGGCCCAAACTATATTTCCGCATTGCAGGTCTCTCTTTCTGTGTGTTTTACTTGATGCTTTAGCCTACAGATAGAGAGTGTTCTTTCCAAAATGTTGCACTTGATACAAGGCAAAATAGACTTAGAACCATATAAATGTGAACATGTTGAGTTTCATGGTTAAGTGCGATTGACATTAAATGAAGTATTGCTACTTGGCTCGCTTCATGAGAAATTGGGTATTACGCCATTTGTTGAAATAATAATATTGGTATCTTTTTTTAAACAAAAACACGCTCAGCTCAGCTTGTAATAAAATGTATTGCTATTTATGTTATAATACTTATTCGAATAATCGTAGTATATGATATTATTGTATTATTATTAAGGATACATCTTTTATTTCATATTACACATTTCATGGCTGTGCTCGAAATAGAACCATTCATCCCAAAACGCCAATAGTTTGCTTCATAACCCTTAACAATAAGAATGTAAGGTATTTCGCGGTTGTAAAAGGATGTTCACGGTTATTTGGTCACAATGCCGCTAAATGTTTATATATAAGAAAGTACAGTATGATTTTTTTTTATGACGTGTGATATATGTTTGATCAAACAGAACAAGGAACGAAAAATGGACTATAATAAAGATTAATCTTAAGTCAATTATTATTACGTACCTTGAACAATAGTATTTTACCAGAATCAAAACGTTTCAAACTCAACATTTCATGACATGTGAATTCTGGTTCCTGGAGTATGTTGGCTTATAAGAAAATGTAAGGGTCTTTTAAGAAAACAGATAACATGCTTTACTTGAAAAGCAGCACGACATAAGCTTTTTTATTAAGTTCAACATAAGTGTGTGAGATCCGTGGTGTATTGTCTTACAGATGGAGACGAACTATAAGAACCTAGTGGCATGTGTTCATTTATTCTTGAGCGAAAATTGAGAAACGATGGTTTTGTGCGCAAGTGGTAACTTGAACTTTTATTGATTATACATAGGGGCATACTTCTGCTACATTGTAGATAAGAGTTGTGGTTTTTGTTCAATTACGTCGCATAAAACCCTTAAAGTAATGTTCAAGTTTCAGTACCTGTACTAGTTCGAAGGATATGGAGTTTTTGTACATTAACCATAGCCTGATTAGTTTACATACAAAAACGGCACAATTCTGCTTATGTGCGGTTCAGGGACGTCTATTAATGGCAATGAGAAAATTTCCGAGGTTGCAAATAAATATGGAGTTAAAAATGTCGATTGAATCAATTGTGTTCATAGTCTATAATATGTTCATTAGTATTGCTAATGGAAATTGAAAATTATTGCAGACATTAAATAAATAAACCATGATATTTAATATCTTGCACTAGTTAACGCTCTTGACACTTTAAAATTACTATTCAGTGTATCCTAGGATTTATCAATAAATCCATAAATCAAGTTGGGACTCAATCTGCGATTATAAAGACGGAACAGTATTGCTTTATCGTTCTGTTTTGTTCTATAAATTGAATGTTATAGTCTAAGAAAAGAAGCATAATGTCTTTATGAAATAACACATTAACATTTTTAATAGATCAGGGCTATGAATAAAATAACTTCCCGTCTTGACAATCGTCAGTTGTATTCGTGCCAAGCATTATATTGCCCATTGGTGCAAAAAAAAACAACATGTGCCTCCTAATTTCAATGTCAGATGGAACCTTTTTAAACAAAGAGGTCGATAAATGTGTTATGATTACCTTATGCTACCTCTGTGTCACCATTTTGAAGGACATGTAATCGTTAAGACGTTTGCTTCGATAGTGGTTTTGCACATGATTATGACGTTCAACGAGTTTATAAGGGCACAATAAGCTGCTTCGATCAATATTTTTAAAATATTTATTTATGACCTACCTCCAAACATTGATTGGTAGTAAAACCTCCCGGTGAAGTGAAATAAAAATTAATTCATAAGTGTCGAATCGTTCATATATATCAAATTGGTGGTAAGATAAATACTTATATTAAGACTAAAATGAAGTACATTCATAAAGGTACTCAACAATATATAAGTAACACACAATAAATACTAAGTTTATAACGGCGTTTATTTTTTGTTAATGTAGTGGTACATGTATTCAAATGAGTATGCTTTAATTTGGAAAATGTTGACTTGACACATATAAACTCTTTTTGACTGATATAAATCGCGATTATACTCAATATACTGTATTTTCAGTTTAAGAATGAATTGCATGGACACAATTAATATCATAGACAATCTTATATGGACATTACAGTTAGTGTTTGCATTGAAAAATGTATTTATTTATATTATATGTCATGTTTATGTATAGCACCAAGATCACACTTTTATTGTGTCTTTGTTATCAAGCTTAAAATGCATGCACAAACTAGTTCTTCAAGAAATCTTAAATTACTCGAAAATATGGACGTTTCTGAACAGGGATTGATATGATTCGATATGAGGAGAAAATAACCACGGCAAGGGTTTCGAAAAAATGCAACCGAAGCGGTAGATACTGTTACACATAAAATGACAAGTGTTTGCCAGACAAAATAATTTAACTATAAAGTTTTTTCACATACGGTTTCTGACTACATTTAAAATAGTAATTTGCAAAAAATGAAGATTTATAAGTGTTGTTGTATAAGCAATTAAATTACCGGTAAAAACTTTCACAAGTTAAATTACATTGAAAAGTGCTTTAGTAAAAGCTGAGGTTCGAAGTGTTGAACTCGTTAAAGATTTGATGAATTTCAATGTTTGTAATTGTACACTAGGATGTGATACAAAAGATAATTAAATTGTGTTGAGACATTCTTTACAAAATGGAATACTGCCAAACATAAGGATTTACGTTATCATTTGGTATTTACGTAAAATATATATCAATCGATGTCTACCGACAAAAATAACTTGATTTTAAATTCAAGTATACCCATTTCACTTCAAGAAATGAGATTTATACAGCAGTAAACTTTCCAAATTGACAGCATTTATGGTAAGATATATGCATGGTCTGTAGATGGCTAAGAGAGCGGTCTTTCCAAAACATAAGCAAGAAAAAAGACGCTTCTGTTTTTAAAAGGCTTTGCTACAAATACAAAAATGGGTCCTGATAACATATAGACATGATTTTGGTTTTCGTTGTAAATTGTGTTTTTTTAGTAACAAGTGCGATCTTTGTTCAGTACTTTGATATTCCGAAGTTTGCTTTTATAAATCAAAATTAATATGAGTTACGCGTATTTCGTGGTTCTAATGGATGTGTTGATATTTGTGTATTATTTTTTGTTTGAAAACTGTCATTAAATTAATGAATTTACAAATGATATAATTTGTGATTGTTGTAAATAATTATTATTTAAGATTTAAAAAAAAACTACTTAAAAATATTAAGATCGAACCCGGAACCTAAATATGCACACCATTTCTTTTTACCACCAAACCACGAAGGCATTTGAAATGTTATATTGGTTAACATTCTATTTCTGCGATACGTGTATTGCTATTGAGGTATCGATGAAAATCGGTACACGTGGTTTAATTTCCATATTTGAGTAGAACATTCTCATTAACTGAAATATTTTTTGTACATTTGTTCGGTCAGGAGTGTGTGTTTTGTTGGTATGAATATAATGCACACTTTCCCTACAATCAACACTAATTAATAATGCGATAGATGAAATTTGTTTTCTTTTCTTACAACTTAAACACAAATCTTAAACTTTCGGCTATATTAATATGACAAATATCAATAAATGTCAAATTTGTGCGCGAAACCATCCAAGTTCTTCTTCAGTAGTTTATGTTCTCATAAAATTTCAATCGGTCACATTTGATGTGTTTGCATAAAAATTACAGAGACCGAGTAATAGAATATGGAACTGAAAGTCAATAATGATTAACTGCTTTTAATATAAGCCTATAACTAGTATATGAATTCTTGTTTATGGAGTTTATTTGCTTGTACTGAACGAAACTTCAAATTTGATATTTCGGTTCAATATATAATAAGTGTTACAAATGCATTACTTTGGGTCTCAAAATGCGGTTATACAACGTACAATGTTAGTCTAAAATATTGATTGTTGTAAAGTTCGAAAACAGTAATTGTGACCTACTGCATAATTAAACATTAAGATATTATTCAATAAGGTTCATTTAATGTAATAAGTAATTACCCACATCTGTTTGGCTGCAAGCCAGATACTTATTTTTCGAAATTAAACATACTCTGTGAAATATATAATTTTGCGAATTTGCTATTCAAGCATTAGATCATACGTCTTTCAATGAACCAATAAACCAGTTGACCAGTTGGCATTCTCTCAAATCAAGTCTAGACCAGTGTTTGAAGAATTTTCATATTGCATTTAATAGACAATCTGCATTGCTCTCTTCTAACAATAAGCAGTTGAGAAGTTGAAACATCTATTTGGTGAAAGGTACACAAGTACTGAATGATATCAAGGTATTTACACACTACAAAGAAGAAACAATTGCAGATTTTACCCGTAAAATGCACGTATATTGGCAGGAACACGTGTAAGCTGATGTATACATCATACTACATGTACCTCGAATGATCTCTATTTGGTTTAAATGGTTGCCAAATGGAATGCTTCATCCCTTTTATTTTCAAACTTAACAAATACAAGAAAGGCTTTATTTATTATGGCGTATTTGCGATGCATTCTATGAGCATGTCATTAACTGATTACGGATAAAGGTCAAAACCTGCGTTAGACAGCGACGCAAAAAAAGTTTTCTACGGAGATTATTTCAGTTAAATAAATCCATTTTCCGAGGTACATTGTAACCACATTGCGAGCTCATTCAATATATATTGCAAAAATAATGAATGAATTGCTGAAGCATGCTAACAATATGTCAGTTCCTCAAGGGAAGGGAACGGACCCTGTGCTGACAATCATCATGAAACATTGTTCCATTCTGATGGCGTGAATTGAATTACCTGGGAATCAGATAACATGCTAAACAAAGTCATAATCCTGGAGTCGTTGCATTAAATGTTAATGTTTATGGACACATGACACTCTGACAATTGTAATTGTCATCTAAAATTGTTTATAACTGAAACTTAGACACCAATATTGAATCACGCAAACACGGCTGTAAAAATGAAAAATTGCATTCTTTTAAAACATGCGTTACATCTCCCTGATACAAAAATTGAAAAATTGATTCATTCATTACTTTACAGACAACTGATAATAAAGACCGAATCAATGTAAAATATTTGTTTTCCAAGGGATAACATCACTGGAATTGCTATGGGCGGGCTGTACATCCAGTGTATACATATGACCTTGTTATGGCCATTTTATGGTTTATGGTGAGGTTGCACAATAATTATATTAAATGACCATTAAATTATAACTGTTTGGAAAAATGCGTAAATTCTTTGTATTTGTTAAGGAGAAGTTGACTCTAGTACTATGAAAATAAAGCATTTTATTGATTGCAAATGACACATCCACACACCAAAATCCTGAACGCGAATCTCGCTATAGCGAGACCAAATAATGAAAGGCCATACAATTCAAGTGGTACATGAACCATGCTAACACATGCCTATGTGCTTCCGGGCTTTGTTTTCGGGCTTTTAAAACCCTACATTGCGGTTTTGTCCAGAGATGCCTTACCCTGGCTGGCCTTTCCATGCACTTACTGTAATGTGTACTGTTTATATCAGATGTTAAACGAATAGATTTCAGAAAGTCAAACGATTAGATATGCATAAGAAAAATAGTTGTAAGAACAAACACAAAACATATTTGCTACATTCGCATATTGGTCAGATAGAAAACACATTTTGGTCATATATACAACACTTACGTAACGTGGACACAATCATTCATATAGACATCACTTATTATTAAAATAGACTGCATATATTTTTCACATAGGGGGCATATATTGGTCAAATAAGTAATGCATATTTGTCACAAAGGCATTATCATATATGTATAGAGCCAAAACCCTTTTTCAAAAACGCAAGACATATTGTTTAGATGCATTCTGGTCCATTAAATCGTGCTTAGTTTTCATCACATGTACATCTTTGCATCATCAAAATTTAATTATTGTATGAATTGCACAGGTATACGAGATGGACGTTCACTGTTAGGTACATATAGATAACCTATAACTTTCGATTTAAACATGCATTTAGACCTATTTGTTTAAAGTGAGTTTTTAGTTGCGATAAATTATTTAGGTCTCCCATGACATTTGTTTCTAAAATATATCACTGGTATATCATTTAAACTATGACTTTAACAAACAATATATACCAAGACATTGACCGGTACACATTATAAAATGTTGGCTTCGATTACATAGTGCTTGATGGCATGATTAAAAACTTTGCAAAGACCGCTCCATAGCGGTGTCCACAGCTTTTTTCTATGTCGTATGATGTATTTTTACTTGTCCAATACGTATGACTAGCGGACGGATACTACGATTTCTCTCATTATGGTTCAGTACTCCTATATACATTACCTAAATCTGAATACACATCATATTGCAATTTAAATAAATATTCTGTTTCACATCGTCCAAACCAAGAAAAAGCCATTTACAATGCATGCGGGCTTTTAATTCCTTGTGAATACGTAAATACTTAAAATATATCAGCAGCTGATATTCGTACTATAATACAAATAAATGTATTCCGTTGCCCGAGACGAATTGTTAACTCGTTCTATCTTGGTAAACATAATCGAATTGCTGGAGCATGAAATCATGGTTTCAGTACATCTAAGTGATAACAGACGATGATTACAAGGCTGACAATAATCATATATTTCATTTAATCCAATGTTGAATTGCATTATCCTAAATCTATTTTGGCAAGTAAAACATGTTATAAAAAGTCTACGCGTTATCTAACTGAACTTCAAACATAAATATGGAAGTTGTGACAACACTTTACTTTACCCAAGATTCAACATCTGAAATAGTATATCACTCATTTGTTTAATCTCAAATACACCATGGTATCGAGCCAATAAATAATTAGTGTGTTCATTAACAGATTGACATGTTTTAAGACAACACACTAAGTATATCGGGGAAGGTGATTTGCGACCACCGTAAACAAGATTATTTTTTTTAAAGATTATATTTATTTATATCCGCAGTATGATACCTTTACAACACATCGTATTAACACAGGGACGATCGGGTCGAATCCACTGTATCAGATCAACTTGTATACTTGTATATAGAATACAAAACGTTCAAACGCTAAGTTAGAAATAAGGAACCTGCTTTGCTTTGTTATTCTAAAAGACATAAGATAACTTTGACTACTCTTTGTGTAGAAAACAAATTAAATAATAATAACTATTTGATTAATCAAGTGAAATGTTTGATGATTGACTAGTCCTGAAGAAATCAAAACTCGCAATCAACGGGATACAACATTGTTTGAATAAATCATTTATACATCGTATACATTTTATTGTATCTGCGCATTAAATTGTATTGATAGTTTTTCACGAAAATAATTAAAATTATTCGTCTAAACAAGGTGTGCATTTTTACGCAAACGTATACACTAAGATATGAATACGTTAGAAAAATTGATAAATATTACAGTATTGACATTACCTTAACACTTAAAACGTTTTAGGGAAACGCGTAGAATGTATTTCTCCTTTTAATTTAATAAAACATAATTAAAATGTCAGCAATGATTTAATGAGATAAAAGTCCACGAGCGTTAACCACAGAGAACTGCTGGTTAAAATTGTTTTAGCCCTTGTACAATTTTAACTTTTGCTTATGTGCAGTATAATAATCTACATCAAACAATTGTTGGAGAAATGAACTAGCAAAGCCACTTCAGTTTATTTTTAAATCTCTGCCCTTTGCTCATCGTTTTCAATGAAGTTGAAATAGTGCGTGTTAAGAAAAAGATGTGAAAATATGCAAAGTCAAAGCTGTAGTCGTTTCATTCTAAACCTAATATAATGACACTCGATATACACTAATGTGGTCTCTATTTAAAAAATAATACTGTTGCAACCACAAATAGGCAAACACCACGCTACTACACCACGCCAACTTTTTAAAGCAATACACCGAGTCATCCTCTGAAGAGAATCAAGATAATCATATACCGTAAATCAACGCAGGTAGGTGCTCACAATTGCATTATGGACGTTTTGAGTTATAAATGATCGTACTCCGATATCCTTCTCTAGTGCTCAATATGATAACAAACTTTGAGACCAATATATTAATATTTAACAATCGTGCGTGCATATTGGAAATTGCCAACGCATTTTTGTTGATTGAATTAGTTGTAATGCGACATGAATAATTCATCTGCATTTACACGCAACCATAATTACAGATCGTTTTATGTTTGATATTAAGTATCCGCCCGAATAGACAAGTTTATAAGATAAATAATTCTTCTGTTTTACCTTGTAACAGTACTATAAAATGCAACAAATATACATTCAGATTACCATTGAAACATACCAATGAGACAAGTTTTCAATTAATTAAAATTAACAATGTTCAGTCTTAGATTACTCAAAATTAAGTGGTAAGTGAAAAACTCCCATAGTCATGTTTTGTATTAAATCGAAATTCTGTTTAGTAAGTAATGCCCCACATCATCGAGTGTCTAATGTAAAATACATTTCCAGACGATCTGGTTGTATTACTATATTATTGCAACGGACTGGTTGTTACTGAGACATCATTTAAAACAGTACTATATACGGAATATTACGCTCGTCATTTGTTCCATGTGTTTGTACCAGTCGAGTGGTTGTGTTATGACGTATCTCACGGGAGGCGGAGCGAAATAGCGGAAGCCACGAGACTGATACAATCACTTGTAACAATTGACTTGGTTAATATTCCTTTTATTAGATACAGCTTTGAATCATTTAAGTTTAAAAAAATGAGTTTAAGCGTTCATAATTAACCAAGAATGCTCTTACAAATTTCTGCTTTCAAAGTGACGTCATTAAAAGAAGTCCGGCCAGTATGGTAATACGAAATCGGAAAACTAGCGAGTAGCAAAATACGGTAATTCTTTCTGTTGTATTTTACCGATTGATACAACTTGTTTGTTTTGGGGGAACATCAGAAAATAAATATCGACCACATAATTAAAACATTAGGACTATCGTGCATTTAAAGATTTGGTTTTGCTTAAATTATAGAATTGAGATAATATGCAAGCCTAAATCGAACTTAACAACAATGATATTTCATCTTTAATAAGTTTACAGTTTATCCATACAAAGGGGATTTAAAAATAAAATCACGAGGTTAATAACATATTAAACTGATAGCACGTTTATTACAAAACAATTTATGTTTTATTTGTCATTCATGTTTATATATAAATATAGGGTATATTATATATCACGCATTTATTGCAAGATAATACACGAACTTTTGCTACACTGAAATATAGCAAACACTCAAGAGCAAAAACATTTCATAAAAATATAACAATGAAAACCATTACACCAATTAACCGTTTAGTACTACATCAATCAAACTTCATTTCCCATTTTTGTCATAGCATGTTTGCACGGCATAGGTCAGTTGAAATACACGGTGTAAAAGCATTTTACTTAGCCGCAGTTTCTTTCTACCTATTGCTTTAAAATTATTATCTGTACTAAAAAGCGTTAAGCAAATTAAACAAATTCGTACTTACAAACATTCGATAAATATTGAAGTCTAAGAAATTAACCTTTTCTGTACGCTGATCGGACCTTGATACCGTGTGAGATGGTCTCTAAAGCATTTAAAATGACTAAACGTGCATTAGTGGAACGCTCGTATGGTTGATCTCAATAAAATATATAGAATGCTAAAACAAAATCTATTGGCTTTTATAGTAGACTGTACAACAATTGTAACATGGTAACCTTTCTGTTTGAGCTTCACTAGTTTCACTTACTACTGGATATGAATGAAGGTCAAATCCTCGGTTTGTCAGCTACAACGAAATGGCACCTCCGCTGTAGTAATAATGAACTAATAGTCCTCAATTCAGTCCAATCTTGTTACAAAAAAATAAAATTGATTAAGCACTATAGCAACGTGTTGTGCAATCGGGTCATAAGAGGCAATGACCAAAAGGCTGTCAATAATAATGAATATTGTTCCCGTCTGAGCCTGCGAGAATTTCATGACCGGGGAATCTGTTAACACTCAAAACAAGGTCGTTAACCTGAAATCGTTTCATGAAATATTCATGATACACTTCCGAGCACTCTGAAATTGTTACGGGTCATTTAATAGTATGTTAATTTCATGGCAAACATTAATATTTAAATAGGTTGAATCTCAAAAGGTTCAACATGTATAGGCTTTCAATTGAAATTCCACATAATTTAAACATATTAAAGTGTTCAATTAACAAATAACATTGATTTGTTTTAAGACAGCTGCTATTAATTATATCGGAATACATGATTTGTAGCCACAGCTTTAGTCTTGTTGGAATACGTTTTGTTATGACAGACTAAAAGAGAAAGCGCATTGGGTTGAGGGTGATAACTGGCATTCTAAATGGTAAATTTATCAATTATGTGACCTACGTATGGTTTCAGGTGATGTCCATACTACGTTGTTTTTGTTTAAAACGAGATCATTGATTCTATTAAACATTGCTAATATCGTGTTATTATCTATCAAAGATTCCTAATACATATGCGAACAGTTGAAAACTGATGAGGGTTCAATATGTTAAAGCCTTTTATTGTTGGTATTGATGGTATTTGAAACAGTCACAGGATAGTCTACTTTGCCCTTTTGTAAGGTGATCAGCAATTGCCAAATCAATTTATGAAAATAAATGTTAAACGTGTAGACGCGTGATGTTGAACTGATAATTTAAAATATTGTTGGCCAAACTGTAAAATTCAAGCAGCAAATCAATTATGTTTATGCACACATTTAAGTTCCATGGATTTTAAATCAGGCTTTTTACATTCTGCATAACGTTTTTTCTTAAGATGCATTACCCTTCTACTGCATGGTCATACTACTATGTTCTGTTTATAATGGACGTCGACTGTTCTAGGGTTCATCTAAATATACATTACTTGTATATTGTACTTATCAGTATCAGAAAAATACACACGTTAGACTTGACAAGAGTGATGTATGAACTAGTTGTCTTTAGATTTCAAGTTATAAGTTATTAGATATTAATCATTAGGTTGTTGATTTAAAGAAATATATATCGGCCGGATAAGCAATGCATATTTGTGCCTTTTAAGGCAACATTTAATGGAGACGTTGTCAACATATACTTATATTTAAAACCAGTACAGATATAGTTTTATTGACGAAACAGTTGCTTGTATTGAGAAGGAACAAGGATGAATTTATTTAAATCATTCAATTGATACTATGAACAATCGACAGTTATACAAAAATATTTATTGTATTTAATTACTTGGATATTTGATGCACAAGCAGATGCTTGTGTATATGTAATGAAGAAAAAACTTCTGAAATAACATATTAATATGCCTTTACGCATTATATGAACATTAAACAAAACAAAACGCAGATACCTGATATAAACAATAAACTTCTACATTGACCTTGACTTAACAGTCAAGGCTCATTGCTTATGTTTTATGGTGTCTATGAACTGATGGTCATCAACGCATTACAATCTTATTACACAATAATTAATTGCATTGTGGAGCAAGACATCAATGTGCCAGTTCCCGTAGGTCATAAAAGGCAATGGCCTTAAGGCTGGCACTAACCATGCAAATTGTTCCAGTATGCTGGTGTTGATTTCGAAACCGAGGAGTCAGTTAACACTCGAAACAAAGTCATAAACATGAAGTCGCTTCATGAAATATGCATGGCAAAAAGCAGAGAACACACACACGTTAAGTCTGTAATGCAGTAAAAAGTAAAACGGATGTTTTGGAGGTAGACCTCTTCATGTCTAGCATTTTTAATAAATCCCGGATATGTTGCATTGTTATGACGCATGTAAGGTATCTGGCGAGGAACAAAATATCATTACCAAACGATGCAAATATTTGGTCGTGTTTCAATAACAGTTACTAAGGAACCTTTTAATCGTTCGGAAAATAGGTATGTGCCGTTTAATTGAAAAGGTAGCATTGGTCCTAAGATTAAAGCTTTGTTATAATTTATTATTATCATTTAAATATTTAATACTCAAATCAGCGATAATCATGACAATTGATAACGGCCGTATGATTTTAAGCCTTTTAGTTTAAACCTATTTATTTAAGCTCGATTGCATCGAAAGCCAAGGGCTTGTATAAACGCTCTCGAGTCCGTTTCCTGGGCCTAGAACCAGTACTTGGTGTCTTTGGGGAAGATCTAAAGAACGCTCCCACAGTGGGGATCGAACCCCGCGACCTCCCGGTCGCTAGGCGGACACCGTATCCATTACACCACAGCGACCTTTAAGCCTTTTATTGGTGGTATTTGAAGCAACAACAAAATGTTTAACGTCATGATAAGGTAACTTGAGCCTTTATAGCGAATTAATTTAAATTAAAAAAATATCTAAATGTGGATGTATATTAACTTATAGTAAAAACATTGTTAGACCATGCTGTACATTTCAATTTGCAAAAGAGCTAAATGTATACATGCATATATGTTTCCGGAATAAGTTATAGAGCCTTTTTAAACTATGTGTCTTTATGAGATGCATTTATTTACCCTGATTTTGTATTTCCATACTACTAAACATATGTAATGTTAAAATGACATACACTTTTAAAGTAGTCTGTTCGAAGTACGCCTATCATGTTTATGTTCAAAGCTTTAATTAAAATAAACCTTTACCCTAAATACTACTTATTATTATGACTAACAGAAAAACATTCACGTTTTACTTACAAGGTTGACAGATAACCCTATCAATTTTCATTTTACTTAAAATGTTTCATCTGCAATGTTGCGTGCGGTGGTGTCTCTATACTCACTCTTTTTTTCCGTGGCACATGGAAACATTGTTGTCAACTCATTTAAATCGTGTTCAAAAATAATTATTTACATTTTGAAGCATTATAGCTATGTATCATAGATAACATAAATTATACTGGTCCGATTGAAACACACTTTGAAAGATTGGAAACTATGTCATAGTGTTAATCAACACAATTTCTTTGTAAGATGAAAACCTTGTATGGTTAACATAAGTAACATTTATTGTTCAGCTAAGCGACATGAACTGTCGTCATACATACAGTATGTGGTCTAATTGACCACATACTGTATATAAGTCAGATAAATAACAATTACTGATCAACACATTATGGTCAGATACACAAATCATATTGATCAGATAGCCAACACATATTGCTCAGAAAATCAACACAAATAATAAGGCAATAAGGCTTGACCCGAAATTTTACCAAAAGTGACGACATTATCTACACAATCTAGTTGAATCTATCACAAGATTTAAATCCGTTAAGCAACACATATGGCGGAAAGGCGTTAACCTTACTGTCAATGACTGCACTATCACTTATCAATTAATAGACTAATATCTTGAGTGCACGATGCGGCGTCTTATCAGGGTCTGCGCTGTTTGCTTAAAGGAATTTCTATAAGAAATATTCTAAATATACTAGACATCCCTAATTTTAGAAATAACTTGATCCAATTAAGAAGGATGGGATAGTCCACTAGGCATAAATGGGTTATTTTTTCCACCTACACAATAGTTTTGATACCTGACATAGGTCTCCCATAACATGTTTCTTTCTTAAACGAACTAGATATCAGTGGCACATCATTTAAATTCAAGCGTTATAAATAAATCTTTACAAAACATTCGAACGGCACACGTGACATATTCCGACTTCGATCAAATAATACATGAGTACATGGTAAAATTGTTGCTTTTCTAAGATTCAACACCTGACGGCATATATAAGCAATCGTTTGTTAAAAGTATTATAACAAAAACTAGTTTCATCTAAAATACACCATATTATCGTATACATTAACAATAGGTGTTTTCGTAATAACATTGATTTAACGAAAACACACACTAATTATATCAGTGAACATGACTTGCGCCGTCCGTCAGAATGGAACGTTTTTGTTACAAGATCATGTTTATCAATGTTTTTAAGATAAACGCAATGATACATATGTAGTTAATTAGCGTAAAAAATATGTGTGTTTGGTTGCTTGATTAATTCTAAGACCACTTAATGAAGCACGAAATCTTAAACACCTTTAAAGTTATCAATGCGATAAAGAAACAAATATATATTTGCGCAATATGATATTAAAAAAACAAATCTAGCGGCGATCGGATCGAAAACATTGTATCCGCTTAATACTTGTTAAAAGTACACAAAATGTTAAATCGCAAACATCAAAATAAGGAACATGCATCGCTGTGTTATTCTAAAAAAAATAGAATACTGCTCCTTCAGTGATTAATCGCATGAAATGTTTGATACTTTACCGGTCCAGTACAGCGGTAACGTGTCTATCAACGGGATATCAGTTGGTTCAAATAAATGATTGATATATCACACTATCGTAGTCGTATACATGAAACTATATCTCCTGTTACTTTGTGCATATGTACAAAATATTATATACATCGATCACTTGATAGGAAACAGAAATAATAGTACATTTTCATTGTTTTCAATTATCGGTCGTTTATCCATCGGTTTTAAAGACTTTCAAAGATTGCATGTAAACAAAACGATCTGCATGTATACAAGGTCATTGATGTACTTATTGCATTATTAACCGACTATATTCACACTATAACAAACGCTAGTTTGGACTCCATTTTTTAATGATGCAGCCTCGATTAGACACCACGCTACTACGACACGCCTGACCTTTTGTAAGCGAAACACCGAGTCACCCTCTGCAGAGAATCAAGATAATCATAAAACGAAAAGCGATGCAAGCTGGTGCTTACAGTTGCATAATGTAATTTTTTTTACTAAACGGTTGCATTCTAATTTCCTTCTCTAGTGCGTATGTTTCATTGTGATAAGAAACTGTGTGACCTATAGATCAATATTTCAAAATCTCGAGTGAATAGTAGCAATTACCGACGTTTTTTGTGTTGGTTGAAGTAGTTATAAAACGTCAATAGTAATTCATATACATTAAAACGCTACACTTATCACAGATTGATTTATGTTCGATAATAATCTCAATAACCTCAATCCAACTAGACATTGAGTGATAAGGTTAATAAATCTTCTGTTGTACCACTCGAACTTTTTTAATAATTAACCTTACATCTAAACTTCACTTATCAGTAACAGTAACACGTTAACGTTAGACTTTACGTGTCGATAAACCAGTAGTCATTATATTTCCATTTATTATTTATTTGATAAAGAAAGACATATCCATCGAATGTATATTGCTGAGAAAGGACAGAAATAATTGGTTAAAAGTCAAAATATATTGGCCACATTATAACATATTAACATATACTACGACAACAATGAAAAGTTAGAATATCGGTAAGATCGGTCATGAAGGAAACACCTATTGGTCAGCTAGGCAACATATATTGGTCAGTCATCTTAAATAAGTCTGCCAGCAAGAATAATAAGTCTGAGAGAAAACTCAGTACAGTTTGATTGTTAACACAGTTAAGACACAGGTGTAGAATAGTAGCAGTTTCAATAGAACATATCTTCTTGAGATGAAGCACAAAAATGGACACATGAGTAACATGGTCGGATAAATAATACATGTTTATCAGTTTATTACACTTATAATTTAGATAGATATCATTTGGTGGTCAGATAGACAATAAATTTAATTAAATAAACAGCATATACGTATCCGATAAATACATCTTTTTGCTCGGATAGTTAACACATGTTGATTTAAATGGATAGCATATATTCATAAGATAATTGACACTATTTCTCTTGTAAGCAATATATATTGGTCAGCAAAACAACACAGATTCTTCCGGCAGGAAACACAATCATATTGGTAAGATTGACAAATGAAAATCGTCTGATAGGCAACACTGGATAGTAGACAAATTTCATATAAAAATATATTTTCGCAAGATAGAAAACAACTTTGGTAAATATAATATGACGCACTATTTTTAAGACAATACTTGACATGTTTTGAAAACTATTTACCAAAAACCACTATTGATTATACTGACAAACTTAAGTTTAAAATTGCGTTCAATTTCCCAAGCATGCTTGCTTAAAATCAAACATAAAAAAGGAAAGACGTTATGCTTAGTGCTGGGCGCTGACAGAATCGGTCCTTAATTCTTTTTTTAATCACTTCGAAGCTTTAACGCCAATCTAAATTTGCAATATGCAAAGAAGTCTGTAAAAAGGTCGTTTGTTGTTCAAGATTGTATTCCCATTTATCTTCCATTATTTTTTGGTTAATTTTCGGCGAACATTGTTTCTCCATATGTCATGGTAAAATTAATGTTTTTATCTGCACTTAACAAGTTGGAAAAATCATACAATTCAGAAAATTTACTTTCAGCTTATGTAATTGCAATGTAAGCCACTTTCACTCAACTGTGATGTTTAAATGTTTAAATGTTAAAGTTGATCTATATTTTGTGAGTTGGCGAGAAATAACGCGAATACATTAATCACTTACTAATAAGTGTTTGTTACAAAACTGGTTTTAAATGATTTAAGCCATTTACAAAATTGAATTGCGTTATAAGATGGTTATACAAAACAATGGAAAACAGATTCATGGCTGGCAACTTGGAGTGTCTGAAAATCCATAATTATTCAATACTTTGTCTAAATTTTATTTTTGTACAGATTGTCATGTTATAAGGACATATGAGAAAAACGAACAGAAAAGCAATTATCGTTTTACATGTAACAAACCTTTATTAATTATCAACAATCAGTTGCTTGCTTACGTAATTGTATCACAACTAGACAATATTGTAGGCAAATAGGTCAGACAACTGAATAAAAACTGAAATATGCAACAGGGCGATGATGGCGAAGAATTTTCATTTTATTCAAATAAAATGAAGATGCATGCCTGGATCCTTACCCATCAGAAGAATACGTTGTTTTGTAGGTTTAGCATGTAAGCCTGTTTGAAATTATCCATTATATAAGTTACTGATAATTCGATTGAAAAGACATACACTATTGTTTTGGAAGCATGCAAGATACATGATTGCCCCAACACTGACACGTATTAACACTAAGAGATATACAGTAAGTACAGCATGTGAACGTTTTAAACTAAAAACATTTTTTGTTCAAATATGAATACGTGTAAGAACGTGTTAACGTATAGATATGACCAAAAAAGTTATGCTTTGGTGATAAAAGTGCATCTGATTGCATCACCCAGTTATCATTGACATCTCAGTATGCTAGATAGTTTTCCCTGAGCTAATAAAGTAAGTGGAATGCAAGAACTCTAAACAGCACAACTTTGATTACAAATGGAATCCTATCTTAAGTAAGATCGGTAGACACGATGTATGCTTACCTTTGTGAATTTTACATAAAATCCTAATGAGTCTCATGTGCACAAAGGCTCGCGCAGGTTTAAGCTTCAGTGATCCCTTGTGTATGTTCATCTTTACAAGAGTGAATATTCTCCTGAGGAAAACGCATCTTAATTCAAATGAACTTTGAATACTTTGGACTCATTTACAATACTTTATGACACGTTGGTTATCAGTAAATGTAAAATGTCTGCTGGTTATAAGGAAATATTTAATTGTGTACCAGTATTAAATCCGCAACAGCAGTTGTTAGTTAGCTCGAATGACGTTTGAAATTTAATCTACTATAGCAATTTATGTATAGTGAAACATTACATCAATTGCTTGAACGCGTATGGTAATAATACGGTTAAATATCACACATTTATTTCTTATGAACACATAATTCAAAGACACTATAATTATTTCTTGTTTTGGATGATCATTTATATACGATATTAACATTCTATTATCACCGTCTTTAATGAAATTAATGTCGTGTCTTCAATTTAAAGTGGTGCAGTTTAAAACCATTGAACTCACGGGACTTCTATGATATTGTAACCTTACTGTAGCGAAGTGAAGCTGAATGTTACATAATAACTTTTTACATGAAAAAAGTCTGGTATTATGAATCTTTTGTTAAATCAATGATAATTAAAGGAGAAATACCGCAGATGCATTACCAGTAAATCGCCGCCGTTAAAGTATAACATTTGAAACAGAAAGATATACAGGTGGCCTTCACTCTTTAAAAACACGTGACACTGTAGTGAGAATGTACGTGTTCCATCTAAACAAATTTGTCAGACAATTATCTTAACTTCAATTCGAATGAATACAAAATTTTAAGAGACGTTAACCTGTTGTTTCTGTCTGAGGCAGATGTTAAAATAGCCGATGTTAGGGGTTATCATTCTTATCATAAATGGGTTTGAACGTAAATTTCCTGTCGTGTATGTGACGGTCTTATATATAATGTCATTCATCAACTGACACTAGTAAATCTATGTTATCTTATAATCCGATGTCTAGCAACAGAGTTTAATTAAGACTTTTCAACAAATTAAAGATTTTTCGAACAAAACAATTTGGAACACACGTATGTGCAGTGCATTTGAATTAAATTGGAATATTTAAACACTTTATTAAAAATATTAATTTAATTATATAAATTATAGTTCTCAATATGTGAGTTCAACATTTCGTTTTTAAAATAAATGCAAAAGATCAGCGCTTCCATTCCTACACAATCATTCAACCTGTTATAGATATACATTAATTAATAGTGATGCCATTTTAATAAAAGAAAGTTCTAACTATGAACTTAACTAACAATATTTCAGTTTGTCAAAGGTAACAATATATACATATATAATCTAATTAATCATTTCTACAGACTAAACGCTGTTAGTATATGTGTCATATTTGTTGGTCATTATTGGTCTAGATTTTAAGACATTAAAGGGACTGTCCAACAGATTAAAGCGTCGTTCGACGCGAATCGATATTTTTGGAAACTACGAGGATTGCTTATATAGCTAAAAAATACCTCCGCATTTGATGTGAGCGTGGATGGTCGAGTGTTAAAGTCGAGAGACGTTTTACTCCAAGCTTCCATGACTCTAGGGGTTAGTGGTTCGAGCCCTGTGGAGGTTAACGTTTTTTCTTATTTTTTTTTTAAATTGTATTTTTTACTGGAGATTTTAAGTTCATTTTTTTTAATTTATCAATATAAAGCATTTAAAGTAGTTAATGACAAGCTTTAATACATGCCAAAATCTGTTGGACGGCTCCTTAAAAGTAAAATGTAGGTCGGAACTATCAAACATCGAAAAGAGGAAGCAAACTATCAGATAACTCAAAAAAGCTTATTAATAAGGGTGAGTTATGTCTTTGTTCGTATTCTGTACTGTATGATTACATAAGGATGACCGAAATCTTAACTGTATGACTTAACAAATCAGATCAATCTGAAAACAGTTGTGTATATTTCACAAAAAGTATTCGATATGTTTTTTCACATTACGAATAAACATTTAGAGATAGCTCTTGTCTGTTATATATAAAAAGTTGATAAACAATTACAAAACATGCATAGGTCATGGTGAATTACAGTGTATGAAGAACATAATACACTCCTCTACAATATAGCATGCAGTATTCAGTTCTGATCATCTTTGTTTCACTCTGACTTGAGCTTAAGAAACTATAAATCATAAAGTAAATGTGTTTCTTATTAGCTTTACCGACGATAAGTTGGCTATAAATCGTGTTGTAATAATAAATGTACTTTATATCAGTATACTTTCTCATTCAGGAATTAGTCTGCTCAAATAAACAACCCAATACATAATCCTGGAATCAAGATATGCATCGGTTGATTTGTGCGCTAACAAGCAAATAACAAGTTATTCATTTCTTCAACAAGATTGCACATGGAGACTCAGTCTTCCTGTATTCCCGCATATTTAAATCCATTTTATTTTCGATAGCGACTAGCACACAAAGGAATTAAGAGATCTGCCAAATGATCATACACATCTCCAGGAAAATTAATTTTTCTGAGGAGAGGGTTTATTCCTTGAATATAAGAGATATCAATGCTCAAGGCGATAAAAGTATGTCACTTCATTTGCTGTTAAATTGTCACTGGCAATTTCTTGTATGAATCGTGTATGTATTGTTGCCTGAACACTAATACAGTGCTAGTTCATCAGTACAATGAGAATAATGGAATCTTATCAAAGTCTGCACATCTTGTTCTACTCGTACTCGGGCCTCAGCACTGTATGCACTTGGTCATTGTGCAGACAATCAGCCGGTTTTAAATGCATATTAAAGCAAAAAGAGCATTTATTATGGTTAAGAAATAAACAACAGATTTCGGACCTCATATCCGTATTATGCACTTTATAAAATGTGATATAGAATGTAAACGTGAATACAAAAATATCTTAGGTTATGTTTTCAAACCAATGTCGGGGTGAACTATTAAATCGCTTTGATAAAGAGCCGTGCACTGAAATAAGCTGTATTATTGTTAAAAACATCAACTGGCCTCAATTAATGTGCTCTTTTTATCGTGAACTGCATACCCGCAAACGTGTGACTTTGTAAAATCATTAAGGGCGGAACCTTAAACATGGCACAATATTTGCCGATTTAAAGTGTAGCAGGTAACGATCTGTTTTGCAATTAAACGGTGTTGTTTATTTTACAAAGCATAACCTTAATTATGGCAAACTTGTTGAACAGACAATCACCGTTCGTGTTTTGTGTCAATGTATGCAGCAGCAAACATGTTGGTGTTAATGTCAATTTACATAACTATGACAGAATGGTTTCAGTTTAAATACACACAGTAATGGTAGATTCAAAGAATAGTAGATAAATTGGTGTTTTTGCAAATGTATTAAGCAACAGCCAATCGGTGCTGTCAACTTACAGTACTGCAGCGACCTTGCTGCTGTTAATTTTACCACAAAGCAGCGGCTGAATGAGTCTGTTGGTCAAATTTCAATCCACCCACCCTTTCTAAAAAAAATGAAAGCTTCCAGACGTGTACGTCTGATTTAGAGAATTATTCAATAAAGACATAATACCTTAATTATTGCATTGAACTCAAGCGTACACTTCACTTCAGTTACGCAAAGAGGCCTCGAATTAGATTCCACAATCAAAACAAATGCCGACAAGATGTTAATTATCAAAGCCTTTTAATCCTGTCATAGAATTGTGCGGGATGAAATAATCTTTTTTGGATGAACAATAACATAGCGTCACGACATGTCTTATATGGAAGAAAAACCTCTTCAAACAAAATCTCTGTATATTAAAATAAAGCAAACACATATCTGAACATAACATTTACATGAACAACACAAATTATTGTTTCAAGGAATAAAATAATCATGCTTCTGGATTTGAAGTATTCGTATTTAAGATATGTTCATGATGAAGATAATAGTTTAAATTACGTAAACTTAAACAATTTCCGGTTGCTTCTCTATTATAATATTAGAGATTTAGATTCCACATGACATTTTGTGTGACTAGTAATTTAAAGGTTTGATTTAAGGTATATAACGTTAAGTTTTTAACGTCTCATCAAAATTTAAGTGCTCACAATAGTTTTGGTCTACATATTTGCACTCAAAGTCAATCAATGTTCGTTTAAGAAATTCGTATTAAACACATATTGATTAAAGGTTGCTTATACATATAAACCCTCTGACTGTATATATTGTACCTTTTCCTTGTGCAACTTCTTATTAATATAACCGCACATGTTTAACCCATTGCGATTGAAGAGCACACGTCACGAAACTTCCGCCAGTTTAAAGATCCTCAAATTTAAGATCCGCTATTTCAAAATAAAACACCAGTTACATGATCTCATTTAAATATCAGGGCCGTTAAAGGGTGTTGCTGCAGTTTTGCTGATTTTTTTTCATCCAATAGATTTTATCCAAAATTTATATTTAAGATATATATACAAAAACTTTATGAAAAATGAAATAAAAAAATAAGGTCACCGGCCTTGTTTTTATTTTATTCACTTTTATATAACATGTACTTTTTCAATAAAACTGAAAGATCTCTAAATGTGAAAAAATAATTAATAACCTAGACAATTGGCAACATGTAGATATTATATAAGCTGAAATACATCATATACCATTTAATTAAACCACGCACTTCCAATAAAATGGAGTACACAAGTTAAATTTTAGATTTTTTTATAATTGGTATGTCACTCCCAAAAACGTCATTATTTTACTATTGTGACCACATAAGTGGATTTTTTTCTGTCTAATAGAATTCTGCGAAACTGCTCAAATATGTGCATCTACGTATTGTCATCCTAAACACAAAACAAATAAAAAGGGGGTCACCGCATTTTTAACAGAGATTTTTTGTTTCAACTATCCCTGCCGTCAACGTCAAATTTAATAAAGTACAGCAATTAGGCAAAACCAAAGAAACGGTACATAGATTGTAAGACATATGCATAAACATTAGAAATTGTTTACAATCTTAACTGGGAGAAAAACAGCTAACCAAAACACATTAATACAAGACAATATTTCATCACAAACATAATATCATACAGTATCAAACTCGACAAGTTTGTGATTAAATGCTTTAAATTGATAAATGTAAACAACAGGACTGAAGATCTCCAGTATTAAACAAGAATGAAATTAAAGAAAGTAAAAAAGTAATACAAAAAGTTGACCCCACCTGGGATCGAACCAATGACAATTATAATATGAACCAACTCGGTCATTTCTGATATTTAAGATAACAAAAATATTAAGTTGTGCTAATAGCGTCATCGGTGTTGCTATAAATATATCCTGGGATAAATAAACTGCCACAGCACCCCTTAATTACGGGTGTCACATGTGTATTCACTAATAATCGAGCAAACGGTATTTCCGAGATGGTGATAAGGACCAGGAGTTATTCAAATCCACTGGAAATTCCAAATTGCGAGTAGCTTATCTATGATAATGGTGTAAACATATGTAATATAAGTGTCTATTAATCGGTCTTCTATTGGCAAGATAGGCAACATATATTTTAGTATAAACAACACATATTGATCATATTGACAACACATGTTGGCCAATTCGACAACCAGACTGACCCAATAAGTTACATACACATGCTTGTCACATAGACAACACATTATATGTCTGATTTTCAAACCATTTAAATCAGATGGTCAACTAATATTATTCAGATAGCAAACATATTGCTCAAATATACACTACACGTGGATCATATGATTAACCCAATTTTGTCACATATGCAACACTTATAAATTGGATAGATAACACATTTTGGACACATTGGAAGCATATATTGGTCTGAATGTCATCACAATTATTCAGATACACGATGCATATTTGCCATAAATGCAATTTATGTATACCAGAAAGCTTTATTGGTCTGAGTAAATAAAATATAAGTTAGATAATCAACACATAGTTTTGAGGTATGACACACATTTTGATCAGAGGCAGATCATATAGATACACAAGTGACCAGAAAGTTAATGCAAAAAAGCTTTGAGACACTTAAAAGCAAGAAATACAGATGTTAAACAAACTCGCTTTTATGAACATTACTCAACGTAAAAACTAAATTTATTTCCCTTTAGTTTGGTCTAAAATAACAAGAAACAGATCAATAACAATATTCCTTCCAATAAATTCAATTCCAATTAATTGCCATGGGGCAATAACCGGGAATCGACCTAAACGGGAACAATATTCGTTTTCCACACACTGTAAAGCTTCAACGTAATTCAAAATTTGCAATATGAGGGAAAGTTAAAATTTTAAAAATCGGCAGCTGTAATCCACTTGTTAATCAATGTTGTATTCTCATTTATCTTCAATTTAATCATTTTTAATTGTTGCGGAAAGTGGGATTATCCTTTATTATGCCAGCCATGAATTAACAAAGCCATGAATCCAGTAAGATGAATCAGGCAATTTAGAATATTGCTTTCAACTAATACAATATAAGTTTTAGTCCACTAACACGCGGGTGTTGTGTTTCCATTCCATTAATTTCTTGTTCACGCTTTTGCTTATCTGTATATGTTGCAGAATGTAAGTTGGCGATTAAAAATAAAAAATAAAAAAAATAAACCAATACTTATTATCATTAATTGTTATTTAAACATTTAACGTGAGTATAAGTGGTTTCACGTTTATAATGAATGTGAAGCAATAAACATAGATACTTATGCAGCACAACATATAGATTCCATTAATGTACCGTCAGACATAAAACCGCAAACCCAGTGGGAAGCCATCAACATCAATCACTTATTCCTCGCCATCGAAATCGCCCAACGGAAAACAATTCATGCAAATTATTTATCTGTGATATGAAATGGTTAGCAAGTTTTACGGAAACCATTGGATGTTTGCTCTTACAGTTGGTATTTTTTTCTCCAATTTATTTTATTAAACAATACGCTTAAAGTATTTTGTTCAATGTCGCTGACACGTTAAATACTTAATATTGTTCTTTTCCTCTGTTTTATGTTTCTTAGTTCAAATAACTATGATTATTTGAGATCACGAGCGATCACGAGTGCGAATATTCATTGAAAATCAAAATGCAGTCAAAACGTTCAGTTCCAAGTCGGTAATGTAATTTGTATTGGTCTACTCAAATCTGTTTTATCAGCAACCATCATCAAACAGGGAAGTTCCTTGGACGATGTGACATATTTCACGAATACATTTCTGAGGAAAATAAGGTTAATTACATATAATTTAGTTCGCTTTGATATTTGATACTTCGCCAGATTAAGTATGACATGTTTTATAATATGAACACCAACCCATATTTTTGAATTATTGTTCAGAAATAATTGCAGCATCATTGATCTTGAAATTTCCCGCTTTCTAACAAAGTATTAAATAATTGGTGTAAGTTGGTTGCACAAGTCAGTAGCTATGTGAACGAATATCATAATTGTGAATTTACTTTCATTTGTATACTGTATGTCAGTAGTTTCAAGATAATCATTTACAGTTTTGTCCGCGATATCACGACTGTGACACTATGCTTTTATAAATGCGTGTATATTATTCATATTATCTTATGTAATGTACTTATACATAATTGAATTCCATGTTTCTTATTCACTTTTTTACCTTGACCAGTTGTATACTATTGCAACAGCCAGAGTTTTCTGTAAACGTGATATGTTGAGAATCGGAATGCAAGAAACGTCTGTTAGTGAATACATCATCAATTGTGTTATTGGAAGTACTCAGTTTCATGAAATTAATGACATAACGTTAGGCCAATAACGTATACCAAACAAAACCTTTGACTTTTAATTGCTTTGCTAAAACGCCATCTTTTAACTTGCCCTTTGTTTAATAAAACGTGTGATATTAAATGCAAGATTGTGTTTCTTCCAGCTATCTGTTGGTGCTTCCATCGTTTTTTTCAAGGTCATTTACTTACGTGTAGTGTCAATAGCTGAACAAGTGTAGTACCTTTCGTTTTCAAGTGCAACCTTGTCGGAGTATTTGATAACAAATGTGATGATGTGATTTCAAATTGGATCAATAAAACATATAAAGTGTTCATACATGTTTTCATTATCTAAACATATTAGTACTGTTTGGAAAGTTTCTGGCAATGGTGCCATTTAACAAGGATAAATTCCTTTTCCATCTGATTTTGGAAATACTAAAATGCTTTGATTTTCAATTAAATGATATTTTTGTAAAATTGTAATAAATAAATAATATGTAAAACAAAATGCATAAACAACATGTATATTCGCAGCATTTAAATTGAATGTGATAACAAAGTTAAAAGGTTGAAGGGTTATTTCAGATTCTTAAAATATATAGCAAGATAATTGAATATTTAGGCTTAAAATTATTATTACAAAATTATTTAAATGTGATGATGTGTATTCAATTATTTTTTTATAACATTGTAAATTTATATTCAATTAGCCTCCAATATTTATTTAGATACTGAATAAAACTACTTGGTTAACGATTTACTTTTTTATTGAAATAGGGCAAACCATCTATCACTGTGTGTTATTTTATTGCTTTTATATATTTAAGTTGACAGATTCACATATCTTGGCATGTATTGAAGCTTGCAATACAATGATTTTAATTGATAAATGTAAACATGGGACCGTACAAGTTCAATTTTTTAAAACAAGGAATAAACATTAAGAAAGAAAAAAGTATTCCTCAAACCCTTGGAGTAAACGCACATAAACCACTCGGCATTTCGTTCTCATACAAGCGTGGTGTAGTTCATACTGTATACAAACAGTTCTCGAAGTATCACCAAATGTAACGATAACAACGTAACTCTCACAATTATTCAATCGTTTGCGCTTGTAACGATTTATAATTTTCATGTTTTTACAAACTTGATTGGGTGAGGTTTGTTGCTCAATTTTTTTGTTTTCTGTAAATACAAGGTTTACTAGAATCTTAACCTTAACGAAGAGCTTAAGATGAACACACTTTTTACTGGCCAATGGTTAGCTAAAATATTCAATTAGCGTATTTACTTAATACATGTATTTAGGAGATGGCTGTTGTCTGCCAGAACAATACACAGAGCTGCTAAGAAAGTGTGCACAATTCACAGTTAATGCTAAGGAAAAAAGGGTATCATTTATTCTGATCTCTACAATGCATTATGCAAAGCACAATTCAATGTTTTACTGTTTTCACTCTGACTTGATTAAAAAAAACATAATATCAAGAAAAACGTGTGTTTCCCATTAACTTTGCCAGTTTCTTTAACATTGTTGTCAGGGAAATTCAGTTGATATGATGATGATTTATCCTTCAGACTTTTTTATCTTTCTTAGGTTCATTTGACGGCTTATAAAACATTGACAAGGTATCGCTTCTGCAACAAGATTGCTTCTGCGACACATGCGTCCTGTTGTTCTGCATAATTGAAAACACTTTACTTTCAGTATGAGTAAGCAGACAAAGGAATTGAAAAATCTCCAATTTTCCTGGCAAATTAAGTTTCCTCAAGAGAGGATGTATCTCCTGAATAGATGAGACTTCAATGTCTACAGACCTGAAAGCTATTCATTTCATTTCCTGTTCAAGTGACATTTTTTCCTTTTTGTATGGCAAATGTCACCATTTCTGTTTTTCTAGCCTGAAAACCAATCTTGCA
Organism: Dreissena polymorpha; assembly: GCF_020536995.1. Lineage (NCBI taxonomy): Eukaryota > Metazoa > Mollusca > Bivalvia > Myida > Dreissenidae > Dreissena > Dreissena polymorpha. Next base: position 40,729,403 of record NC_068357.1, read on the forward strand.
GCTAGTTAATCCACAAAATGAGAGTAATGGGATGCATGCCCTTCTTGCTTCATTTGTACCTGAACGGATTACTTAGAGCACCATGGGAGAACTAATTACTGAATACAAATTATCAGTCAGTTGGTTCCATTGACATAATAAAAAATTGAGGTACTTTTAGAATGGTTTCTTAAATAACCCATATCTGATAGTTGTATGATTGTTATGAATTAACATGAGCAACGATATAGCAATAGTATTACAATAACTAAAGATCAGATTTTGCAAATGTTACTATGTGTAATTATCGTATGACACGTTATGTTAATCCATCAATGCTGGACAAATGTAACATGCATCCATGCACGAAAAAATTATGGTCAAGTAAATACATCTTGCTGCATTCCCAACCGCTGCTGCCGTTTGAAAAAATCGGGAAAATAATGACACTTTAGTTGTCAGTTTACAAAAGCAGCATACGTATGTGTTGTATTTTACAATGTTAAAAGCACAACTGTACTTGGAACAATGGTGTTCATTTAAAGGGAAATAATTAAATTGAGGTTGTTGTCGAAAAACGCAGTAGTTTGTTGATTGTTGTTGATGTTCAGACCAGACGTTAAATCGGTTCTCATGGCAATATACTTAGCGGCAGTTGCATCGCAAAACTCAGAATACATTAAGTTGAGAGAGCTGAACATGATTGGTGCTTATGTTGAACATTAGCAAAATCTTATATGTGTCATTGTAAACTTGTATAGGGATTGTCAATGTAATGCTGTAATAACGATTTAATAGAAGGTCACGACACCTTCTTTCAGCATTTGTGTTATGAGTTTTTACCAAACAAAAAAAAATCCTGAACACATAACTATGTTCATGCAATCAAACCACATTATTTTACCAAATAAGTAGTACATGTCTGTTAAGAGGCATTTTAATTACAGACCCAAGTTTGCAATTATATTACAAAACTCTACAAACCCTACATATGTACAAATTCACTCAAAAGAAACTATTACAAAGAGTGCGTTAATTGATCTGACGAGGAAAGGGAATCCAAATTAAGCTCGGTAGCTTAAGATTAAGTACAAGACTTCTTAGAATTATGTCCTTCAAGATTCCATATGTCTCAGACATTTCTCCAAAATAACCCTTTTGTGAATTAAAGCAATCTGTGAATGACAACTTAAGGATAACAACTTAAGGATAAACTACACTAATGTTAAAAAGTATGTCTTCTCTACAAATAAACTATTCACACACAACCTTGGAGCCTAAAAGGCATGATAATAGTATGTGAACATTACTTAACATGAAAGACACACATGCACATGTTTATGAATATGATAAGATTGATATTATTGTGATATGTCCACATGTGATGAGTTAACACCCAGATTCTTTATGATCTTGTGAGATCCTTATAAAAGATGTTTAAAGCAAAATACCAGTTGCTGTAATATATACAATCTGTAGATGATTAGCCAAGCATTATAAACCTATTGATACATCAGACATTTGATAGAGATGGATTAACTGCGATATGCACGTTTAAAGGAAGTTCTTCTACACAAAAACCAAGTGTTGGCCCTGATAAGCCTATGCAGACTGCAGAGACGAACTGAGGACGATATTTTACGCACATAAATTATGCCCTGCTTTTTCGGAGCTCGGCCCATATATATGATATACCTCGTTGATACCCGAAGTAAGTAATATACGATATAATGAGAGTCTACCGTCTTGAGTGTGTCGTTTAGAGTCAACTTTTTAAGCAGCTTTTTTGTTTGTTTTAGACGTTTGGAAAGCTAAACAATCCTTAAGAAAAAGATACATATAGCGCTACATGTAAGCTGTTAGCATTTTTAAAATACAAAGTAAAACCACATGCAACTTGATGTTTGGGGAATCAAGCGTAATGCCATTGACTTAATAGGAAGATTAGTACATACTTTAAACATGTTCCTTCTTTGTCTGAATCACTGTACTGCTTTTGACGATGGCTATAGTGTTGTTTGTCATGTGGAAATGCCATAGATCCTCTCAAATCTGTATCTACTGTCACCATCCTTAATCGTTTAACTATTGATGTATGTGTGCACATTAAATGGCCATGTTTGTTGATGCTCCGACTTAATTTCTGGCATGATCTTTCCAATTGCGTCGTCTAAAAGAATTTTTTTTTGTACCATATTTACAGACTGCTATTGTGTGCCTTACACCCAAAATTAAGGTAGAAAATTAACTCGTCTTCTTGGATTTAAACCTCTTAAATTAAAAATTTTTTAACCATGTACTTTGGCAACGACTGCTGCATTACGGTTATTAACAAGAGAAAATGTAATTGTGAAATGTGTAACGGAGCATTACCTGCGTAAATATATCTCATGCTTGTTTCAATAATTGCTTTCAATTAAATGTAACATTGGTTCATGTAAGTACGTTTCTCATTTTTGTTCAAGGGTTGTATTTGGCGTTTTATAAACATGTCAAATTGTTCATACAGATATGTAACATATTTGGTCATATACAACTTTGTTGTGTGCCATCAATAAGTTCACAGACTGCACATCTGTCAGATGTTATATTGAGATGTGGATCGTTCGCATGCTGCTTTAATATGTGACGTTTCTTTTTTTACAAATACAAAAGGTGTGTCATTTCTGGCTTAGGCCGTCATAAGTCAACGTTTAAATGTTTCAACTTTAGTTGTGTAGGCACTTTCAAACCAACCAGTTGCACCTTCATTGAAAACTAGTCATCTAGACATCTGCTGCATATTGTGATGATATAAAATCAGAACAATAACATTGTATAAACAAATAAGCCAACGCAATAATTGATGTACTGTGCATTAGGAGTTTGTATGGAATAGTGTATGTTGATAGAAAGTCGTTTACATCGCCTTAAGCTACCTGAAATATGTTTTTGTTGCCAAATACATTTTTGGCTCTACAAACCGTTAATCTCTGTAACCACTATAGATATTATATTGCAACTAAACACAATGTCTTTGGGATTTTTTATTACATATTTGTATCTAATGTTATCTTTTTTTCAATAATTTTATTTAAAAAAGCTGATTGTTTAGGTTAACATTATGTTTAAACGAGTTATGTTTATATTGGCGGGAAAAAAACATAAATGAAATATAGTTTAATGGTGTTTATATGGTCTATGTTATTTGGACAGTAGGTACGCATAATTATTTATTGGAGTCGGGGAATGTAAACCACTTCCAAACCTGAAACGTGATCTCGACATGTGCAGGTTTTATAGGTCGGATTGCCGACATTTCCTATATAGCACATTTTTTATTTCAGAAATCGACCACACGTATTTGTTGAAGCACTTTCCATTATAAAGATTGATAAACTCCTTATCAACAAGGTTCAACATTATTTACATCATAGTTATATGTAATAACAACAGGGATTTAGACCCCGTGGTGTATCGTATAGAATCATGGTTATAAGTAGTAAGATGGGAATGTCATCAACCGCAAAACTGTAAGAGTCGCAGTTTCAACTTGAAGATTTACTTATTATTGAACGTGTATTTGTTTCAGAAAATGACCAAACTTATTTGGTGTGTTGCATTGTCCGTTCTATTGATTAATACATGCAATATCAGTTATGCGCAATATTAGTTAAATCGCCCCATTGAACATGAATAAACCGTTTGGCGTCGGAAAACTCTTTTATTTCAATTTAAAAAATCGCTACTTCTCGTCAATACACATGTTAACAATGTTTGATAGAAATTTTCGTTAATAGCGTTGGCAAGAGCAAATTTAGATATTTTATTTATTACCAATACTTTTACTTTATATTTAGGATTTCGATACCCACACAAGCGTCAAAGAGCGTGTTATAGAAAGCTCTTGTTATTGAAACATAAATTGTTATTTATTTCCGTTGACAAAATACATATCTGAATGCACCTTGTGTCTTGCGGTACCATGGGAGAAGCCCCTTCTTTTGAAGATTAAATGTGAATGTTACCGTATTGGTTAAAATCATGCAGAAATCAAACCAGCCATAACATCTAAGTTGTTTTATAACTCAAATCTATTCGCAGTCATTTAGCCCCTAAATATATATGAAAAGCCAAATTACTTCAAGTTTGTAATAAGGTTAAATGATTTATATGATTATTGAACAATTATTACACTGCACGTAGCGAAGGGAATCGATTAAAATGAATAAATAATCAAGATATGTTCTAATAAGCAGTACAAACATAAAAACTTTAGATATTCCATTCACATTTTGAAATAAAAATATTACTTGTTGTTCTCAATTTTGGTTTTTGGTAAAGCAATGGTATAAACACATTAAAAAGTTTTGAAAAACACATTATTAATAAAGATTCTTATTGTACTCAATACCATTCAACTAAAATGTAAAAAAAAATCTCACAGTAAATAACCAAATATAATGAGAGAATAAAAGGGAACACATTTCTGGTTTCTTCCTTTGATGCACTACAATGAATTAAATTCTTGTTACTGAGCCAGACAAATAATTCTTCGCTTCAGGCAATACAATTCTTGGAATTCACTGAATAAGAAACTGTCAATGACGTCTTGGTGTAACAAGAAAAAAAAGAAGTCATTAGATTCAATACAAAAATGAGGGCTTTGTCAAGAAAAAAAGATTTTTAAAGTGCTGAATGTAATTTCAATAAAAATTTAAATTGGTCATTTTCTAAGACAAAGGACCATATATATTACACACAAGTTTCCCATGTGTCAATGTGACATTTACATGCATTAGAAGACATAAATTTGGACTGGGCTATTATGCTATTGGTTAATGAATGAAAATCTAAGAGAGCTAATTGTATATTGTCTGTGAATAGAAAACAATCTTCAACATATAACTTGATGTATGCTAGTTATTCTGATAGTGTGTTCATCAAGTGGATGTTGGTGTTAGGCTCATAAGTATAACTTGAATGTATATAAAAAATGAAACAATAACATTTTTGCAATCAAAATGTGATATTATGCCATAAAAATTAACAAAAGTGTTATCATCTTTATAGCAGCACAATTGTTGTCACAATCAAGGTACAAATACGGCAGTAACACCACTTTAATTACTAGATAGTTCTGGCTTTTGTGTAATGTATATCCCATGATTAATTATCAAATTTAAGACAAGAAGTATACTCATTATTGAATCAACATTTGTTGCCACAATCAAGTTAAAAAAAACTATGAAAAATATATAAATATCTTTGAGCTTAAACCCCACCCCCATACAATATAGATAAAAAAATCTCTAATACTGTTGTATGTCAAAATGCTTCAATGGGCCTATTACTTCTTTCGAGCATGAGTCAATTTACGGGCAAATTAGTACAAGATAATATTAGTGCTGCTTATTTCATAAATGTTTGAAAAAGTTTCTTGAAGAATACATCATAGGCTGAAGGCGAAACGATAAAGGCAACTGGCAAATGTGATTGTCCGGGAGGTTTGGGGGCCTTAAGCATTAAAAGGATTTACGGGCATTAATCCTTCGAGCTATGTTGTGTACAGTGTAAAAATAAACGTCGATTTTCTATTCGGTGTTTTCTTAAAAGGATTAGTTGAATCACCTTTTTAATTACCATATTTCAGTTAATTAAAACAATACAATATTCCAACCATACTCGTGTGATTGATGAAAAACTGACAATAGTCTTAACAATAGTTTCATGATACGCAAAATGTTGTAATTGGAGCATTTTGCTTTTTTTCAGACCTCTCATTAAGATTGATCGCAGTGTTTCATAAATCTTGTAAGTACATGTTTCGTCAAATAGCCGGGTTGTTTAGTATATTACATTTATACATATTGCAGTTTAATTGAGAAATTTGACCCACTGGAAATGTTGCTGATATTCTATACCATCCTTTATACCGAATAATAAATCCCCATCAAAAAAGACACTTGTGTCAATTGAAATCTAAGAAACCGTTTTGAACCACTCAGATATAATGCACAACCTGCGCGTGTAGCTACAACAATTGGATAGCGTTTTTTAGCCTGTATTTGGCAAATGTTTTCTTTGCGTAAGCTGGAAAGTTAGGGGAACACAAGATATAAAGGCAAATTTAAGCAACATGTTATTACAACAAGTGAGGCAAACACAAGATTAACAGGCAAATAAGGTTAAGGATATGCTGGCAAGTGAACGCAACACATGATATGTAGGCAGGTGAAGGCAACACATTATAGCGTTCACTCGTAACTTTTCGGATATCGTCGCGGGAAATGCACATGAATAATAGTTTGAGTTTAAATCAGTTTAATACTTGTTCAATGAAAACGAGCAATAATGGCACCTTATTTAGTATGATCAAAACAAGAGGGCATTTTAGCTCGTTTGACGCTTACCAATGGAACTGAGCTGTTAGGATCAGCTTACGGAATGTGCCCGTGATCATTTTAAAAATAAGTCAATGCATAATTATTAAAGATGTTATCAAGGTAAATGCACATTTGGTAACAAATAATTCTTTAACACTGTTAACAATATTATAAAAAAGAAATGTAAAGAAAATAATATGTCTTCATTATGGTCTTGTTTTGTGATGATTATGTACCAGGGCTATCAAATAAAGAACCCACAAAAATGATTTGAACAAACTTAAAAGATGACAATTATATTATATGATATAACAAAGTCTGTATAATGCATTGAAAGAATATACGGATTAACAGACACTTTTGTCTGTAGATGCAACATTTTAACAAATTTAAATTTAACTGGGTTTGAGGGAAATACGTGACTTCATAGACGATTTTAGTTATGACCCATTGGCATGAACCTTGCATTTCAAAAAACAATTTAACAAAATACATATATAAGAAACAAACCGTTGACAAGAGACAAGTTTTGACACTATTGGGATGATAGATACAAACTTGGTACAGGACTACCGTGCCTGACAAATCTCTGTAGTTTCAGTGGAAAAGAATTCTAAAGTTCGCATACTATAAATATAAGGGAAACAAGTTACAAATAAAGCAGTGCAAGTTATGACCCAATTGTCATGATCTGAACACATTTGGTAGATGATCCCATGGCATGGTTTGTTCAAGAAAAGAAAATAACCGCTTGACACTGTCAAACAAAAAATATTTAACACCTGACTTTTGCAATATCAGATAATGTTTGAAATCACCTTTTTGTAAACATTGTTATTTGCTCTTGTGATCGTCAAAATCATGCAACTGATCGGTTCAATTATAGACAGCTTTGAAATAGGGTCATCAACAAATCGGTCCTGATATGTTAGCTAAAATGTGTTTATGTATTTAGAAGGAGAAATCTTTAGAACAAAAGTTTACTCCCTAACTTATACAAGCACGTTCTTAATGACCGACGATGAGCGACGAACAAAACAGTATCCTACATGTAAAAGCTCAACTTTGGCACAATTGGCTCAAGGTTGCTGAAAGACAATTCTTATTTTGATGCTTCTGTCGTGAAGTAACACATTTTTAGTTAGCTAGGCTTCTCCACTCAAAGTAAGAGAAGCTTGATTGTGATTTACGAGTTTTCTATTCTTTTGATCGCGATTCTAAGCATATTATGTTTAAATAAGGACTTTCTTGTGATGCAATACTACCATTTGCTGATTAAGTTCAACACCATTTTGGATGCGGAGTAGTTATTTGCCGTTCGGTTTTTCATTCATGATAAATTAAATCGAATTAATAGAAATAAGAAATTCTTTATAATCTGACGTTATAAACATTTAAACCTTATTTAATTAAAAACGTGTCATGCAAATTTAATTAGTTATAGTGTAATTAATTTAATTATTTAAAAAACATATGAAGACGATTTCCAATAAAAGAAAAACAACTGCACATAATGGTTTGATACAAAACCATTATTTTTAATATCGTACTTTGTCAAAGTGGGATAATAAAAGGGGATTATTGGGATGCCACTATATCTAAATGTTTTTAAAAACATCAGATATCTTTATGAAGCCAAAAACGTTATATTTTGTCAAAACAGTCCTGCCAAAATCGAAAAATCTACAACATATTTTACGATGAGCACAAACATAATATAACTACCCAGTCCTCCAGAAATTGTTTTCGGTACAATATATATATAATGGTGCTTAAAATTCTAGACCTGGATCAATCCCCATGTTACAACATGCTGCTTCTCCTTCCTTCACATTTGTTTGGCTAAACAAAAAACTTAAAAACCCCAACCATCCGATTTAGAAACAAAAGGTAAATATGTATGGTATACACAATGTTCCCGTACATAGCTATATTTTGTCAAAAGCTTCGCCCTCCCCCTATATACATTATATACATGTTATCAACTTGAAGTTTAATTCTCTTTCTTCAATGTTTGCTAAGCCTGTAGAAAAACGGAAAATTCAACCTCAATTAATTACGTTTAGCGGCTATATGTATGTATTAATAAAAAAGACCCTACATTATTACAACGCCGAAGTAGAGTGCGCACAGTTATTAAGAACAACTAACGGCCACGCACTATTTGTTTATTATACATGTTATTCATGTCTTTAAACTCGTTTTTAACACAACTCTCTCATCTTAATAGGCAAGATCCATTATACATTATCCATTATTTCTTTTTACTTCTTCTTTCTATGGAATATTCATCTGTTTGTATCCCTAATTTTTGTTTTCTATTTTTGCTCGTATGTGTAAACATCTTATGTCTTATAATAGAGACCAACTGGATATGTTTAAAAAAAGAAACTAACTGGACAAGCACACACAAACTATCATTAACATCACCCTCCACCTTTTTAAATGATTAAATTATGTACTTTAAATGCTAAAGGGCTAAACAACAAAGACAAACGCATTAAAATCTTCAAATGGTTAGACGACAAAAAATATAGTATATGCCTTTTACAAGAAAGTCACTTGACACATACTTTAGCACAAACCTTAAAAGATGAATGGGACGGAGAAATATATCTCAGTGGAGAACATACAAATAAACAAGGCATTGCCTTTCTGATAAAAAATAATATAGGTGTCACAGTCGATAACTTTAAGGAAATAATAATTGGCAGACAAGCAAGTATAGATATCAAAATACACGAAACACAAATAACATTAATCAACGTCTACGGCCCTAACATAGACGATTCCACATTTTACGAAACATTACAATCCTTTATAATCAATAACCAAGATAAAAATATTATAATCGGTGGTGATTTCAATACTGTCCTGAACCCATTATTAGATAAAAAGAATGGAAACCTTTATACTCATACTAAAAATAGAAACATTTTAAACAACATAATTGAAAACTACAATATGATAGATATCTGGCGTACAATATACCCAAACGAAAGCAAATTCACCTGGCACTCAAACACAAAACCAACAATATTTTGTAGATTAGACTATTTTTTAATATCTGAATCACTTTGCAACATAATTGACACATGTAACATAAAACCAGGGTTTATGACTGACCACTCTCTAGTTGAACTTAAACTGCACAATATACAACCTGAAAGAGGCCCAGGATACTTTAAAATTAACAACAGCATCTTATTAGATACACAATATCAAACACAAATAAAACAGGAAATATTAAATACAGTTCAAAATAATAAAGATGCAAACCCAAACACCTTATGGGAAGTAATTAAAGGAAATATACGTAACACAACAATTAGATACACATCATTTAAACAAAAAGAAACACACAAACTTGAAAATGAAACCATCAAAACCATTGAAGCACTTGAAAAACAATTGCATCAAACAAACACAAATGATACCACCGATATTGAAAATGAAATAACTTTAAAAAAACAAATATTAGATGGAATTTATCATACACATCTCAATGGAATAATACTAAGAGCGCGTGCACAGCATGCTGAACACAATGAAAAAAATACAAAATATTTCGCAAACATTGAAAAACGTAGAAGTGAACAAAAAACTGTACACAAATTAGTAGTCAATGGCAAAGATATAACAAACAGAACTCAAATACTAGAAGAACAACGTTTATTTTTCGAAACCCTCTATAAACGAAAAAATGTTGAAAATAACACCCTTTTTAAAAATACACATCACGCTTTAAACCAGGAGGAAAAACAATTGTGCGACGGATTGCTTAATGAATATGAATGTGGATTAGCTCTAAAAGAAATGCAAAATAACAAAAGCCCAGGATCTGATGGCATCACAATCGAATTTTATAAAATATTCTGGAATGATATAAAAGCATATCTAATTAATTCACTTAACTATTCATTTAACAACGAAAACTTAACTACGCTACAAAAACAAGGTATTATATCACTTATTCTAAAACCCGGAAAAAACTTAGAATCCTTAGCAAACTGGCGCCCGATTAGTTTACTAAACAATGATTATAAAATTGCAACTAAAAGTATAGCAAACAGAATAAAAAAAATATTACCATCAATCATTTCAAAATCTCAATCGGGTTTCATAAAAGGACGTTACATTGGTGAAAACGTTCGTCTTATCCAAGAATGCATAAACTATTTCAACAATTCAAATAATCCTGGTCTAATATTCTTTGCGGACTTTGAAAAGGCATTCGATTCGCTTGATCATTCATTTATGTTCTCTTGCTTAGAAAATATGAACTTTGGTAAAAGCCTCATTCAATGGGTCAAACTATTCTTTACCGATATTAACAGTATAATTATTAATAATGGCTTCTTTTCGAACAGTTTTAACATCGAACGAGGGGTTCGACGAGGATGTCCACTCTCATCATCGCTATTTATTATTTGCATCGAGTATCTATCACATCACATCCAATCAAATAAACACATAAAAGGCATATCACTAGAACCTGACGAAGAAATCTAACAATCCCTATTTGCTGACGATGCAACTTATTTTTTAAATGACAATTACGATTCTTTCCATAACCTAATAGAGTCGCTAACCCTTTACGGAATGACATCGGGTCTTAAACTAAACAAAAGTAAATGTACTGTGCTTCGAGTAGGTAATTTAAAACAAAGTAATGTTCAATATAAAAAAGAAATGAAATTTAATTGGACATCCGATGAAGCCACAACGTTAGGAATTACTTTCACAAATAATGAAAAGGATACAGTTCTTAAAAACATACTACCTAAATTACAGAATTTTAAAAACTGCTTAAAATCATGGCATCATCGTAAACTTACACTAATCGGAAAAAAACACAGTATTGAAAACGTTTGCACTTCCTAAATTGATATATGTTTTAACAGTCCTCCCAAATCCACCAAATAATGTTATTAACGATATAAAATCAGCAATATTTAACTTCATATGGGACGGTAAACCTGATAAAATAAAAAGAACTCAGTTAATTCAATCTGTAGAAAATGGAGGTATTCAATTAACGAACATTGACTCATTCTTGAATGCAATCAAATGCAGCTGGGTAAAAAGATACCTAGATAATACCAATACGAGTAAATGGAAATTATTCTACCAGAAAATCCTAAAAAAATATGGTGACTCCTTAATCTTTGAATGTAACATCAGCAATACTATCTTACATGACATTGCAAACGAAAACATATTTCTGTCTGATGTTCTATCAGCGTGGAGTGATGTCACTCATAACTTAGAAACCCAAACTAGCAGTAAAACAATTCTATGGAACAATAAAGACATAACTTCAAACAATAAGACGCTTTTCTATAAAGACTAGTTTGAACGAAGCATTAAATATGTCGACCAATTATATGACTACAGAATTAAGGATTTCTACTCTTTTGATAATATATGCTACATATACGGAATACCTTCAAATAATTTTCTGAAGTACTACACACTAATCAAAAGCATACCCATACATATTAAATCTGAAATCAATATAAATAATACACCATGTACTCAAACAACATTTGTAGAAAACATACTTGGAAGAAAAAACAAAACAAATAAAATATTTTACACACTACAAATTAAAAACCCTACAGAAAACTCCAAAATCCAAAATAAATGGCAAGTCCTTTTTGAAGAAAATGAACTTAATTGGAAACACATATTTACCATGCCATATAAAGCAACTATTGAAAGCACACTGAGAAATTTTCAATATAAATACATCCATAGAATTATAGCTACAAATAAATATCTCTTTAAATGCAAATTATCTAACTCAAATCTGTGTGACTTCTGCTGTGAAAACATTGAAACTATAGAACATCTTTTTTGGGAGTGCAAACACATCCAGCCTATTTGGAATCAATTAATATCTTTTCTTGAACAACATCAACTTAACGTTAAACTATCTTTCTTAAATGTAAGTTTCGGAATTAACTCATTGAAATCAATAGACTGTAATAATATTGTGAATTTTATGGTTATATTGATGAAATATTTTATCTTAAACATGAAGTACAAAAAACAAGTACCAAATTTTAATTGCTTTGTCCATAGTCTTAAACTAAAAATCCAGATTGAGAAAGAAATAGCCCTCAGTAATGACACATTACAAATCTTTGAACAAAAATGGAATCGGATTAAATTCTCATAATGTTTTGTCCACTTATATACATTTTACCCTAATGTTAGTTTATCTCTCTAAAATAGTTTTGTTTATTTAGTTTTTTTAATTTTTATTTTTTAATCTGACAAGATCATTGTGAATATAAAGCAAAAAACACAAGTCCAGTATGCTTTCTTCCGACTTTATACAACTCACCATTTTTCATAACTATTACTCTGTTGTGCTTTTCTTTTCTCTCTAAAAAAAAATAAATATATATTAGCATATCTTGTAAAACATGTCTGAACTTTATTGCTTTGTATATCACTATATTGTATGATCATATACATGTTTACATTGTATGTATGATATTGAATAAAAAAAAAAAAAAGAACAAAGTGGAAAAATGGGATTGCATTGTTTGTATTAGTGTTTTTCACCTCTATATTTCTAAAAAAAAGCTTTTTTCACTGTGTGTGTCAATTGAAAGTGCAATGAAAGTGCTAGACAAAAAGGAAAGAGATTGCCAAATTTAGGATAATAAGTGTGGTAAAAGAATAGTTTTTCGTCTAGTAAGTAACTGAATAAAATTGTATAGGGCCTAACATTTAATTAAGCGTGAGGTGGAGATAGTTTTGACATTGTGTTGAAACAATTCGTTGTAACTTAATGTGAGCGTATGTTTTGCAGATTACCATGTCTGCTTATGATTGTGAACAACAATATGAAGATCAAGTAATGAATTTAAAAGCCATGCTTTTAAAAATGTAGGATAAAGCAATACCGACAATTACCAAAGCTTTATGACTGCCTACTTAGCTTTTTAAAAAGGTTATGCTTTTAGGTTTTTTGTTGTTTAAATATTAAAGAAAAGGATACAAAGTTTAACAAGAGAACAAGTCTTCCAGCATTATCACTATTTATTTAATGTTTACATTGACAAACCTGAACTAAACACTTGTTATAGAACATATGCCTTTTCATAATTTTGCCCATTCTATTTTTGTCAAAAATGTAAAACAATGAGATAAAGCTGAGTACAAATATACCAATCAGTTTAAATATATAAATAGTGTTGGGTATATTATCTTCAATATCATACATGAATATAAACTCAGAAGTTTTTATACATTCAAGATCTCAAATGTCAAAAACATGTTTTGCATGATTATTAAATGAATATACTTAGCTATCCTTTAATAAAGATACTTAATATAATTAAGTTATCTTGTAGAAGAAATAAGCTAGATTGTTAAGTAACGAAAGCAAATTGAATTAGGAACAATTATACACTAATGGTATGTTAATAAATACATGGTGCTGCCTTTAAAAAGGATTGCACTGAAATAACAGTATTTAATACAAGCTTTTAACAATCCATTTGCTCTATTTACCAGAGAAGATGTCTCCTGAATCTTACAAGAGGTCATTCACTGATTTTCAGACTGCAATAAAGCTGTTTGAATTAATGTCTTAAACCAACTAGAGTGTAACGATATAACACATTTTCTACCGGCAATAATGCTCCATCGCTTTCATTGTCCTTAACGAATTGTTTTTTTATATTGTTCTATTGCATTCGCAACACAATTGAAGCCCTAAATAATTTATCATTATAATCTCATGACGATATCGTTTAATCGATGGCTCCTTTCATTCAAAACATTCCTTCTGAGCATGGAGCGTAAATGTACATAATAAATACGACCATCTGAAAAATAAAGTGGATTTGCAAGGGCCATTTTGGACATATTTCCAGCAGTGCGCCATGTTGCGGCGTAAACCTACAGGGACGTGATATATGTCTTGCCATCGAAAGCATATTCCAATAATTACTGCTTTTTTGCACTTTCTTGAATTACTGGATGAATGCTATTCCAGTAATTACGTTTGTACAGAGGATGGAATTTGGCTCCGGTAGTGTCGCCATATGATATAATGTGAAGCTAGCACTTCCCGTTCTTATTTATTTATAAGAATGTTGATGTGTCAATGCGTATGTTGTTTTGTCCTAGGACGACAATGGCAATAATAAGTGTCAAAAGCAGGTGGTATTTTATATGCAATATAAATGAAATTATTTCTGCGTTTAATTGACAGGGTGCAGAATCAACGGGGTAAATGGGTTTACACACGTACTGGACAGAATGTAATCATACCGTTAAAAACTTTATGTTTGCAAATATCTCAAGTTATTGAAATACATTTGCAAACAATCTTAAATGCATAAAATACAGCTTTTCGTGCAGTTTGTGCCGATGTCTTAAGGTATAAGAATAAATTCATGAATACGTTTGAAATCGTTGATAAACTCTCACGTTCAGTGAAACATAACAATGTAGTACAAATCGAAATTTGAACAAGAACACAGGCTTATTAAATTAAGTAATAATGATGTATTTCGCATTGTCATAAGCATAATAAAAACCTGTCTTTTATGCATTACTTGAAATTCTTAAAATCTTAAAAATCAAAGCGCTGAAGGCACTGACTTTGTTCGCTGTTGTATAATCTTAGACGCAAATCAGTGTTAAAAATTATGTTATAGTTTTTTATATCGCAAGTTTGAAATGACGGCAACCCATTCAAATTTGTAAATAGTGTGTCTTAAAACACAGGTCGAGATGTGTTTGTTTTTTCACAAATCATTGATACAGCTTATCAGTGTGCATATGCTAATCTTATTTGACATGCATTAAGCCCCGTTTTCCCTGAAAACAGCCAATATGTACAGATTTCAATGACAAACACTAGACTGGCCAACGTTGTCTTACAAGCTGTAATATACACACTATGTACTGTACCAGTGAGAACAGGCAGATGCGGTGGTTAGAGCAGACGCTTTTAGCATTTGTCTGCGTAATTTTACTGCAGTTATCCACACAGGCGGTCACGGGGTATGGTTCCTAGCGTGGCTAAGCCCATACTGATTTGCAAAATTGCGTCTGCATTATTTGTGAGCTAACGCTCACAAATAAAAATATTTAAAAAAGTTATTCGAAATAAAGCACCACTAGCCGTCGTGTGTGAATACATTAAAATTTAAAGGTAAAACCCAACAAAGTCACGTGATCCTGCACCCTGATTAAGAATACTCACAATTCTTGAACATGGGTTGCTCCTTCTCCCCCACCCGCTCCATTTTTAATTTTACTTTTTTAATAGTTTTACTTTTGTCAAATTTCTGCCAAATGAGGTTTTCCAAGAATTGGCCCTATATAAACTCACAAACGTTCTGGAGTCGTTCAGTTGATGGGGAAAAAAACAGATTGCTTGAAAGATAAAAATTGTGGAACCAATTTATTGCAATATTCCCTACCTAAGAAAAGCTCATTTTGTGTGTTTAAAGAAGATTTCAGAAATATGCAAGATTGTACCAGAGCTCTTCGTCTCCTTAATTGTTTTTAAATAAAATGTGCTGAATATTTTCAAGAACATATTCTTAGGATGGTTTTGGAATTGGTTCTAATCTTGTATTCTTGTAGCGGAAAGCAAAAATATATTCTGGATACAGTTAGTGATTAAAGAATTCTTGAACTCTTCTTGTCAGTTGTGTGGGACATATTTTTAAGAAATTGAAAATATTGATATTGTGTTTTCGTCCCTACCGAACAAAGTCAGAACACAATTGAGTTAAGTTGAGTTCGAATCAATACAAACTTGTAAATCACGTGCATTTGTCTCTATATGTGACACATGTGTGATATAAGATCTAATAAGGCAAACATGAGATCAAATTAGTCATGTAACAATCTGTTTCTGATTTGTATTCACTGTCGAGCATGTTATTCATCTGGCAGAATATATTGAAGCTGTTCAATCCTACAGTTAAGATGTGAGAAATTTGCAATAAAAGAATTAGAATAAAAGAAAAGCGAATGCAACATTTAAGATAATAAGATAACATAGCTCATTCATGAATATAAAGACAAGCGAAATAATATTTGTTTAATGTAATGATACTTTATTTATTTATCAATCTAAACTTTTTTACAAGTACAGCTGTTGTTTTTTTTAAGAATCCATATTTTAATTTTACGAATGGCGGCAGTGCCTAAAGCCTCATCCCGCCCTCCCCCCCATCCTCAGCCCCTCCCAACCTACAATCATCAGAACAATTAAAGATAATAATTGACTGGAGTATAATTATAACATGCCGCTGTATGCATGTATTGTTAAAATGTTAAAATAAAATACCATATGAAACTAAAACCTGACATCGCATCGTGATATTCATCAAACGCTCAAATAAGTTGTCAACAATGACTCAAATGAGTCCATAATGTATGGCAAATCAGATTTTATCCTTATAATGAGAATTATTTTTTGCATTAACAAATTGAGGGACAAGTCTCCTCAAATTGCTAAATTTCTCAAGGGATCCCAGACATTTATTTGACGACTGTTATCAAGTTATGCATCTCTTAAAATTAAGAATGTTAAATAAGAACATTGTGTTATTAAAATTGTTGTGATTAAATTAAAAATGATGTTTAATAGCAGAACACATTTAAAAGCGGACATTGTTGATTCTAGTTTTACTGTTTTATGGAAAGCTTGTTTAATCAGTTACTCCTTGGCAGTTGCCCTATAAGCTATTTAACATAGTTTTAATGTATCAGATTTCATAATGGAAGCATGTAACAGATTATTTTGGTTTGGTAAGCGTTTTGATCCGTCCTAAAACAAATGATTTTCTTGGACAAAAATTAATTCATAACAGACTGTCAACATCCGTTCCATATGTAAATGTTTACACTCGCCATCCATGCCGTACCAATGCGTAGGTCTGATGGGCTTGCACCAGATTGAATTGTACTGCCAGCAGAATATAATCAAGCTTATTGTTTGGTTTGCAGATTATAGGAACGAAATCCCTTTAACCATCCTAACCTGCCAGTAGCCACAGATCAATATTTAATTATCATACCACAAGTCTGCTATCGCCTTTTCAAATAGGTGCCTGATATAATTTTGCATTGTTGGTTAGTTGATATTCATATCGGGCAATGTGTCATGGTAAACCTAACAAGTCTTGCAATAAACGACGCAGTCATTATTTTCTGTAACAATTACTTAGATTAAACGAAACAAACAATTTGGTACGGAGATTAACTTCATTTTAGACACAAGCAACAACAGTTGCAAGAGCAGGATAATACATATATTCAATGCACTTGCTCATGTCTTGTACACTATGTCAATAATACAGATCAAAGTTATTCCCGCTGAAAATGCACATTTGCAATAATTATAAGGAAGTGTTCTGAAAATCTCAATAGAAGATGTGTCGAACAGTTGCAGACATATTAAGAGGATACAAACTATTTTACACTCGACAAGCCATGTTGAAATAATACAGAGGGGTTAATCACGTGATTGTCAAGATGGCGACGTCCATACCGAGACTGTTATTTTTCGCCGTTTTATACCTTTGATTACTTCTGTTTATCTTTAAAATGACGCTCTTTTTCCAGCCATATCAGTAAATAGTTGATTAGCGATTATTTCGTATTTAAATTCGCTTTATATCTCGACTGTACTCCCCGCAAATGTTCTTAGTGGAGCCCTAATTAGGTCATCTCGCTAAGAAATTTCGCACCGAGTAAAGTCGAGATATAGAGCGAATATCACTATGAAATAAAAACCAGTAACTTTCTTCATAATATGGCTGGAAAGTGAGCGGAATAAAAAAATAATAATCAAAATTAGTAAGCCACAGTGTATCAAACATGCTACAGTGTGGGTATGTATTATATATTTATTGATAAGTGTATGCTTGCAGTCTTGTAAAGCTTTGTATGTGCGTCATTATACAAATGGGGATAACTATTCAAAGCGTTTTGTTGCTTGTAACAAAGAACTGATGTGCATCATTTTTTTTACGTTCAAGCATTACAATAAGGTACAACAATATGTATCTATGGATTATTTATGTCTGCCAGCTTCAAGATCAGTTTTCAGTGCCTTGTTTAAAGTACTTGACACGGAATAATAAACAGGCATGGCACAAATCTGACCGTATTGATTGTTTATCATACTTTGCCTTTAATATTTAATGATTATGCGACCCTATAATTATCCTTTCAACCCAGCATAAAGCTATGGTTTATGCACCGTAAACAGAAGTCTAATTAAATTAACATCTCTTCAAATACGGTAAGATTGGTCTCATATAATATTTTTATGAACCTCATACAGTATTAGCTATCATTTCCGTGCAAAGCCATCTGATACTTAATTATGGTATTGCCAGAACCGATCCCGTAATTATTTATTAATATGTCATAATAATATCTTAATATTTGTAGCATATTTTTTGCATTGTCAAATGATTCACTACAGAGAAACAACTGATCATTATATTTCTAAAATGCTCAGAATAATAATGTTAATACATGTGTTCACGAGTGAAAACTTTTCGTGCATTAGACTTCACTAATATTTTATGAAGGTAATAAAGATATTCTTACATAAAAGAACAACTAAATTCTGATATATTGCAAGCATAATATAGTTGTATTTATAATCATCTGCTTTTACCTTTTAATATTTTTCACATTTGTTCTAAAATATGAAAAATACTAAAATATATAAAGTAATCATACTGCTCTGAAGTAAACAATTCATAAACATAACAGAAGAAAAGATCCACATAAAAGTGTGTTGGCATGCAAAACAAAAATCCATTAGGAGAGGAAATCAAACAATTTATCGGTTTATTATTATATTCGGTTGTGCATGCTTTTCTAAGTCAGATTGTAAATTAACGAAAGAAAACGGAATTAGGAACAATTATAAACCAATGGTAAGTTAATAAATACATGGTGTTTCATTTTAGAAATGATTGAACTGAAATTACAGTATTTTATAGCTTTTAACGATCCATTTCCTCTATTTACCAGAGAGGTTGTCTCTGAATCTTACCATTGGCCAATCACTTTTATTCAGAGTTCAAGAAAGCTGTTTCAATAAATGTCTTAAACGAAACACAGTGTAACGATATAACAAATGTTCCACTGGCAATAATGCTCCATCGCATTAATTGTCCTTCACGAAATGTGATTTTTTTTTCAAAATAGTGATCTTTTTTAATTCGCAACGAAATTGAAGCCCTCAATACTTCATTATTATTATCTGGTGACGATATCGTTTAATGGTGTCTCTTTTCATTTCAAACATTCGCACCGAGAATGTAGAGTACATGTACATAATAGATACGACCATCTAAAAAAACAAAGTGGATTTGCAAGGGCCATTTTGGGGTTTCTTTCAGCCAGTGCATCATGTTTCCGCGGTAACCAACAGAGGCGTGATATATGTCTGCCATCGAACGATTATGTCAATAATTGCTGCTTTTGTGCACTTTCTTGAATTATTGGATGACTGCTATGTCAGTAATTACGTTTGTACAAAGGATTGATGTTGCTTCCGTTATTGTCGCAAAATGGTATCATGTGAAGCGAGCACTTCTTGTTCTAGTTGAACATAGTTGATGGAAAATATACACCTACATAATTGAACCCGTTAACACATTCTAACTTTTTATCGGCATAAAACCAATTTTCCCTTGAGGATAACCTTCCCCCGTTTTTAAAAACGACTACTTTAGTTTTCTGAACATTAACTTCTAGTTTATATTCAATGCAAAATTCGTGTAAATAATTTAATTGTTGTTGTAGTCCGCATATAGTGTCAGATGCTAACGCTTCATCGTCAGCGAATAACAACATAAATATTTCGATATCATATGGTGTTAGTTGTATACCCCTTTTGTGCTTGCTTTTAAGATATTCATATAAATCATTTATAAATTATAGACAAAATAATGTCGGACTTAAATTACAACCTTGCAATAGACCCATAGGACAGTGAATTATGTCACTTAGAGTATGATTAGACTTCACATGAGTTTTCACTTCTGTATTTAGACCCTTTATGGCGTTTAACAATTTTCCACTGATGTTATTTGTTAATAGCGTGTGATATAATTTCCCCCTGTCGACGTAATCACATGCCTTTTTAAAATCAACAAAAGCAACATATAAAGTTTTACCTTTTCTACACAAATATTTGTTGAGTATTGAGTAAATAACAAATGCGTTATCAATCGTTGAATACCCTTTTCTAAAACCGGCTTGCGAATCTGTTATGCGCCCATATGCTTCAACATAGAAAGTTAATCTTATGTTTAGTATATAAATATATATTTTACAAAAGATATCTATAAGGGTTATACCCCTGTAATTGTCAGGGTTATTTGTGGGTCCTTTTTTATGTAACGGTATCATTACAGAGCACGTCCATGTTGGAGGGAAGTAGCGTGTACTAAAGATCTTATTTAAAATAATATTAACAAAAGGTAGAATAATTTCAATACTGTATATGAAATGTTTAGCTAGTAAAAAAAATTAGCTTTAGAAGGGTTAAAGCTTTTTACTGCCTCTAATATTTCTTTATCTAACATAGGAGAATTGAATAATTCATCCTGACATTCGTCAATATTAATATTTTCTCCGACAATATTAACATCAAACATTGTGTTCACTGTTTCAGGAGTATGACTATAAAAAAGTGTTAAAATGGTCAAACCATTGTTCACATGATATAGTTGTTTTATTTATCTCCTTTTTTGCAGCTTTTTAATGTTCATCAAAAAAGCTTTCTGATCGCGAACTGAGTTAGAAAGTGTATTTATCACTTTTGTTTTGCATTCATAACGTTTCTTATTACACATAGTGCGATAAGCTGTTTTGATTGACATATACATATAGTGACACTTTTATAACACCGAAAATTTCGCAGAGCCCTATTGACTTTAGTTTTATAATTCTTACAGTCCCGGTCAAACCAAGTTGATTTGGTAAACCGTTGTAAACAACGCTTTCGTCTGGATAGTTGATACTGAATGCTCATTACAACTTATTAAGACGTCTTCAAATTTTGTCACAATTTCGTAACAAAACAGTGCAGATGATGGGGAAAATGCACACACATACTAAGGCTTGGAAGTGTACATGCTGAAAAATAAATTATGCTTGTAAATATGTATAACGTTTGCAGCATTCTTTGTAAATTACGCTCGAATCAATGTATTTGTTTAATACAAAGGACCAAAGCCTGCGTATATCACACAGAACGAGCATCAACATTACCAGATGCACAAGTTTGTACGGCGATATGTACGTAAATGTATATTCCTCTAAGCGGTACATCTTTTCCAAGTTACTTGCAACACAAAATGCAGACCGAATAAATTATCAACATACGGACAAGGACGAACGCTTTAATTTATTATATAATCAACAAGGTTGGTTTTTAATTTCACAGAGCACCTTTATCAACTTTTTGCGAACTAATGCTTTCTTAATGCCGGCTACTAATTTAACACAAATAAAGCCAATTTTGCCGAAGGCATGTGGCAGCAAACTGCTCTACTAATGATAAACACCAACAGCTGCTGAAAAAATCTGATAATCGCTTTGTGAATTACACGTGCACTCGATTAGTAAGCGTGTGTACTTATCGCAGCTGGAATAAATTTCCAATCATAAGATTATATGACAACAGATGAGATTATTTTATTTCAAAACCTAAATTGTAAAAACAACGCATATCTTTTTATTTTCTGAACACATTAATAATTGTTTTTAAAAGCATATGGTAATTGTGTCACTAAAAGTATTAATTCCGTTTCCATCTAATATTGTAACTGCTCGAAGGCTTAAACAATCTATATTGTAATTAGTGTAAATAATATTTTTCTCAAAATTACCATAAGTTAATATGATGGTGAACAGAACTAAAACGACTAAGAACATTGCGTTAAACGCAATGAAAATAAATGTGATACCAATACATTGGTCGATTCGCAGACTAATAAACCACAATGGAAATAAGGGCTTGCTCTTTTTTGTGTTATCCTTGGTTTGGTGAGCATGTCATAGTTTATTGTACATGATATAGTTTTTAATAATTGCTTATTATTTTATTCTATGTTATGTTGTGAACTGTGTATATGCTTCCTATCTATCTATCTATCTATCTATCTATCTATCTATCTATCTATCTATCTATCTATCTATCTATCTATCTATCTATCTATCTATCTATCTATCTATCTATCTATCTATCTATCTATCTATCTATCTATCTATCTATCTATCTATCTATCTATCTATCCATCTATCCATCCATCCATCCATCCATCCATCCATCCATCCATCCATCCATCCATCCATCCATCCATCCATCCATCCATCCATCCATCCATCCATCCATCCATCCATCCATCCATCCATCCATCCATCCATCCATCCATCCATCCATCCATCCATCCATCCATCCATCCATCCATCCATCCATCCATCCATCTATCTATCTATCTATCTATCTATCTATCTATAAACGTACTTATTCAATTATTTTTGCACATTATATGTACGTTTAAAACTGTGTTATAGTCGTACAAAATAATCAACATTTGAACATGTATACACTATGATATGTGTTATAAAATTAGTGAAATTTAATAAGTTCCAATTTGAAAGTTTTGCAAAGTGTGAAAAACACACTTTAATCAATATTTCGGGAACAATTGTGTAACTGAAACGCCATTTCAAGGCTAGAGTGTCGTTGACAATCCTTCTGTATCTTTCAGTATTTCTTAACGATAAAAGACATATCTGACAGAGTATTTGTACATCTACATGTAATGATGCTACTAGTAATAAATGACAATACAGCCATTGCATTTAAAGGGACCTTTTCACGGTTTAATTTATTGACAAAATTGGAAAAAAAATCAGATTCGCAAAAGTTAGTTGTAGTTATTATATTTGCGAGGAAACAGTAGTACTGAACATGTACCATGCTCTAAAATATCCAAAATATTGTTTACATCTTTAGATGATTTGAAAAACTGACAATTATAAAGCGTTACACACGATTGAATAATTTTGAGAAGTCTCTTATAACTGTTATTTTGTGACTCTACGATGAATGCTTATTTGAAGTATAACATAAATCATTGACTTTAAGAGAACGGATGGTTGAGTGTTTCAAGTGCTAGACTTTTACAACGGGGGTCAGTGGTTTGACCCCAGTTGTGGATAACCCTTTTTCTTTCTTTAATGTTATTATGTTTGTTACTGGAGCTGTTTAGGACCTGAATGCATACATTTATCAATTTAAAACCTGTAATGACTTCAGTACATGCAAAAAATTAGTAAACAGGTCCCTTTAATTCAACGTCACGAACTTATCATTTTGGATAAATACTGCCCGAGTTTTATAAACCATTTAACTCCATTCAACCATGTTTAATAAACGTTTTTATGAAGAATCGGATCAAAACTTACATTATCAATGCTCAGAGCATTGGCAAAGGTGACTGTTAAAATTATCAGGTCTTTGCTAAATATACATGTGATACGATACTAGAAACAAAGGTTACGTTTTACAACTTTTTTTTAAATGAACTAGTGTATGTCGAGGAATCGTTTGAACCGTTATATACAGTGGCGGAAAAGCGAAAGATACATGCCCACATATTTATCGATAGCTGATTGAGCGAAAAGTTTAAATGACAAGTTGCAAGGTATTACTTCATCAACGGATAACAAGTTGAATATCGTTTCTATAAGCAGATTGTAGATCCATCCAATTGTGTATTCAGCTTTGGGTGTTTATCCACTAGTTATCATTGGACACTTGATAATATGTGTTTTAGTCTTTTTAGTGTAAAATACAATTATGTATAGATCAATTGGTCATTGTCGGTTCGGGTTGTTCTTAAATCTACCCTGGGTTCAAAATATACTGAAACACACCCTCCAAATTGTGAACAATGGCCTCATACTCACAAATGAATATTGATGCAAGTTTTGTTTAAAGGAAATTGTGTTTCGTATGCAAAGCACGTTTTACTACATCGGATTTTTGGAGGGAATATAATTCGAGTACAGTCTGATTTGACCTGGTACATTTTAGTATATTTAGCCGTACCTGGGATACATTTAAGTGAACTTAAGAGTATCCGGAGTCCCTTTAAGTAGTTCCCGAGCCAACAATATCCTATCGGGTATAGTATAAATTAATTGTATATATGTTTCGTTTAAAGCTGTGGGTTGAAACCATTGTCTTTTATTTTATGTATTTTTACCAGTTTTTTTACAAGAGAACGCGCATGAAATGGTCGATTGCCTTAGGGCATTCCTCTGTAAGGTTTTATTGCATAAATCCGGTTTTTAAAACACATGCCACCAGATAAGTCAGGGTACTTTATAGGTCACTGGATAAGCGCAATAGGACAGCATTCCGGTAAATATACTTGAAAAATAAATTGTCCTAAAAATTTAGGGTCATGAATGATGGACAAAATCCCGTATGTCCGGAATTAAGAGTAACACAAATAATTAATTTCTATGAAAATGGAGATTTCCGACAAATAAGGGAGTTCCAAAACTTAGAGTAGTGAAGGTTTGTGTTTAAGATTGTCTTTGCAGAAAGACAGACAGAGCAGCTTTCATTCGTATATACACACATTAATCAATGTCACGTAACTATCTATGACAACATAACATTACATGACATAAATAGTAATTAAAGAATACAACTACAAATAAATACTATTGATCGTAAAACACGTATGTTTCATCAAGGCGATAATAAAAGCGGCATTGAAAAGTATTATTTAGAATCGTATTCCTTACATGTATAACACGAGCTTCTTTGATAAATATGCATGCATTATACAGCTTTTATTTGCCACATGACAATATTTTTCTTTGTAATTTGCATGCAATTGGGTTAAAATAAAATGTACGGGGCTTACAAATAAGTCTCTCCTGATCGCGGTGTAACAACGGCATAAACATATACTATTGAATGCGCGTATTCTAAATCTGTGTCTGATAAAACTCCTCTTATTAGATAATGCATATTCGGAGGCCATAAGGATCAAGCAGTATTAAAACAACCTCATTCACACCCTCTATCAGCATGCGATTTTTTTATGGAGTATTCCAAAGAAAATGTATGTAACCATGGCGATACGCAATCTCTCAATCTTATCTCATTAGCCACTGATGACAATCGGATAGTGATGTAAGTTTCAAAAAAGGTCGTGCAGTGTCCATAAGTTCATTTAACAGAACTGTTTTATTTAACTCCGTGAAACAGTGTGTTGTTATTGATTTTCCCTTCACATATATGTGTCTCCAGTAGGTATATTATAATGCTTTGATGTAGTTGCTATCAATTTTAAATATTAAGCTAGCCATAGATGGAATACATCAAAATTATGTTTACAACACGTGTGTTAAGTACCGTTGTCTGTCACAGCATTACTCAGATATATAGAGAATAACAAATTACTGCCTGATCTTTTTGTAATAAATGAGGCGAGGCTTAGAAAAATATAACGTCGAGGCTTGCCGAGCCGTTATTTGATTCGTAACGGGCCTGATATATTACATAAAGATAAGACAGTAACCTGTTTTTCTGTCCGTAGTCCAGGGCAATTTTCTGTGATTGACAGGAGGCATTAGATTCTATGGGGATACAGCCATAAAATTACCTCACCCAGGGTCATTATCATGATTTATGTTACACTGACCACACGCCAACATTCCTGTGGTTAGAGTTCAGCAGGTTTTTGTTTGGTGGAAATATCTAGATATCAGATGAACAAGCCTTTCAATATTTGATTGTAAAATAAATTTATTAAAAAGTGAATAAATGAATAAGCTATTTAAAATGTATTGATTGTAAAATACAACTTAATAATTTTTAGCAAATGCATAAATAATGGACAGACAGAAAAACAGACATATTTTTTATTCGAGACTTATACAAAGTACATCGTCTATATATATATATATATATATATATATATATATATATATATATATATATATATATATATATATATATACAATCGCATAGATAAATTGTCACGTGATTTTATACAAAAAACAAATAAGAAGAAAAAACATGTTAGATACACAAAAAGACACAAAAAGCAAAACTCGTGGTTTTTAAAATAAGATTGTTACAAATGCAGTTTGAAATATATTACATACATCATAAGTATACAGGAGATAAATAAACCGGTATTATAACATATCATTAATCAGTCTTGATCGTATAGATAGCGCGTTCTTGATAAACAATGACCGATTAATAAGTTCCATTTTATTCACCGTTTTTAACAAGTTAAAATATTTATAAACAGATGGTTTGATAGAATAGTTGTTTTTAAGTATTTTTTCTAAAATCATTATACATAGGGCATACACAAACAAAATGATATTCATCTTCAATGTCATTTAAATCACAGAACATGCAGCATCTTACAGATTTTTCCTATACATTTCTAACGTATCTACCCGTTTGAATTCTCAAAGGGTGTACAGATAAACGTAATCTACTAACATATGCTCTTAATGATTTAGGTAGAATATTTAGATATGGTTCATATACTAGAGATGCATTAAACTGCTTTACATAACCATCATAGAGCTTTCGTTCACAGAATTGTACCATTTAAGTTTAAAAGAGTGTTTAACAAAAAATGTGTCTTTCGACATAACATAATCCTCAGCATATTTGTACAAGGTCAATGACTTTAGGAAATTGGTTAAAAGTCTAACTGCAACTGGGCTTCTGATGATGGCATAATCAGGCACAACACCTACTATTTTGCACTGAGAATCTTCTTGACAATTCCATAAATAATCGAACAATAATGTTTATTATAAGTATTGTAAACATGCAATATTGAAACGTTTGAAAAACTTCGAACTTATTTTATACAGTCATGTTGTACAAGATGAAAAGAATCCAAATATTTTTTTTTTATTTCTTACAAAGTTTTTCCAGGAACGTAGCTCCTTGAGAGCTACCACAGAAAATAGATCATTTTGAGGATGAAGATGACAGTGTTTTAAACAAATCAAACATTGTCTTCTTCATCCTCAAAATGATCCAAGTCCTCAATGTTGTTTTGCGCAACATTTTGTCCATTTATGTTTTCATTTTTATCTAAAACATTCACCAATTAATCCCATATATCGGCCACAAAATTATATGATTTTTTCTTGTAAACTTTCTACCCAAGATTCCTCCTGTTGTGTTGTATTTGTTGACCATTGTTCCGAGATGTATATAGGCGGTCAACAAGTTCATTCCAACTAAGAGTCGCTAAGTCAATCCTTTTTTGGTAACTGGTTTCCTTGTAGTGGATTCATTTGTCTGAGTATATAAGACAAGTATTGTTGAAGCTTTCAACATAAAATGTGTCTTTAGACAGAACATAGTCCTCATCATGTTTGTACACGGTCAATGACTTGTGGGAGCAATGGTCTAATGGTAGGACTCTAGCTTAGGGATCGGGTTCGAATCCCGCCCTGACCACTGGAATTTCCTTGAGCAAGAAATTTTTCCCACATCTGCTGTTCTCCACCCAGGTGTATAAAAGGGTACCTGTGAGGGCAATAAGCCAATGTGCCGTGGCTGCATACTGCGCCAAGATGTTAACGGACGACTTATGACCCAGTGATCAGGGAAAAAAGCGCCTTTGTACGCACATCTCGAGTATGAAAAAGGGCGCTATATAAATGTGGTATAAAAATGACTTGAGGAAATTGGTTAAAAGTCTAACTGCAACTTGGCTTCTGATGATGGCATAATCAGGAACATAACCAACTATTTTGCACTGAGAATCTTCTTGACAGTGTTCATGATTATTTTGAAATTGGTTAACACTTTTGTCTATAAGACTGCGTAATCTAGCTGGGCAACCCCTACCGTTATCAAGGGAGTACAAAATGTGATTCCGAAGTCTAGCCCCCTTATCACTTAATTCAGGGTGCCAGGTGACGCCAATGTTCTTCTTTGCCCCTGAAGAAATCTTGTTTATACCTGGCATTATGGATTTTGCTGCATGCTAGCGTTCATTGCAATTTTGTACATTATCCTTATTTCGAATTGATTTATTCACTGCCTGATTTCTGTCATGGGAATGTATATTCTCATGAATGTTTTGCCTTTTGAAATCACTGTACATATCCTCACATCCAATTATTTCGTGCTTTTGTGTACACCTCTCCTGTGTTTTGGTGATATTTGGTGATATGTTCAATGTTTACGACTTTGTGTGAGTACATTCCGAGAGCGACATGATCCGTATGGTACGAATTCTTACAAAAATGGTGTCGCGCATCAGTCATTATCGCAATTCCACTTTCTTGTTTGTCTTTTGCTAGTTGGACCTCATCCTGTAGAGCAAACTGGACACTTTCTTTACACAAAACACTAATGACTGCAGAAAATGTCAAAGATGATCTCAACCTGAATCGATGTGATAAAACTCCAATGTCGCCAAATTCACTAAATCGTTTTTATTGAATGTTTGTAATTCCTGAGCATAGGTAAGCCAACATAATCCTGTAGTTTACCATATTTTGAGTTCATAGTTGTTCGGAAGAGTTCCAAATGAGTACATGGCCATCTGTACAAGTCCACTCTGTTTCCGCTACATGGCCAGATTGATTCAATGACTTTGGCGCCAAATCATGTCTACATATTCTTTGGTGTTCACAGATCTTTGTGACAAATGAAAACAAACTTCCATAATCACAAATGAACAAGTCATGTTTAGAACTAGGTGGCGTTTTGTCAGAGCTATTTATTTCAGCCTGTGTCTGTGATGGTGATTGCTTACTTGAATCTTTATCCATTAAATATTCAAATAAATCTTTTGTTGATTTTATGTTGTTTTCTTTTTTCAAATTTTCCAATCTTGTCTCAAAAGCAAGTTTTTCTGAATCAATAGTAAACACAAGTTCAAATTGTTTCCTTGTCTTTGAATAATGGTATTCCTTGATTTCACCATTGCTCATTCGTTTACGTTTTGTAAAACCCTTTGATTCACTAATGTTTGTAATATCCTTCAAACTCATGATTTTACATTGAATTTATAATATTCCAAATGATCCAGATTGTAAGCATAACCCAACTAAACACAATAACTGTTGGCAAAGTTTTAAAACTCTTATCAATAATTTGAATAAATCAAATTAAGCTGAATTAAAACTGAGCAGATTAATCGTCAAAATTTGAATTCAAATCTGGTGGGTAAATGTGCAAGTGAGTTTTGGCTAGTTGAATCAGTTTCTTCAGAATTGTGGTTCCTAAATAAAAGGTCAAACCAAAGTCAAACACTGCAAAGTGTTCTTAAATATGGCTTCAAGAAAAGTAACACTCCTTCTTACAACAGAACAACAGGAAACAATCAAGGCTTTATTCAATCATAATGACTGGGAATACATTGAAATTAAATCAACAAAAGGTTCGTTTATTTTTCATATCTTATATTTTGCATGTTTGTTGTTATATAAAACATCGCATATCTGCAAGAGGTCATAATTAAATTGCTTACTTCCTCTCTAAATTAATTATAGGTATAATTTACTATAACCTGTAAACGTACATACGAGTCGTGTTATGAGAAAACTGGGCATTATGCATGTGCGTAACCTGTCGTCCGAGATTAGCCTGTGATTTATTGGATTCAGTGGAACATCGATTTAAATTAACGAGTGATCATATAAAATAATATTTGCACGAGTTGCGCAGCCACGAGTGAAAAAATATATTTGCTATGATTACACATCAATTTAAATCGATTTTCCGTAGAATCAAACAAACTTCTTTTTATTTTAGGCTTTTTCACAGTTTATTTACAGTGTAAACGAGTTTAACTGGATAATTTCGCTGACATAATGACGACATTTCGTCAAACAAATGACGTAATTTCACAGTAAAACAGTGAAATTTATCGATAATTTTCACTGTTATTTTTCACTGTTTGAAACAGTGACTTATCAGTTTTAATTGTCTGATATTTTATATAAAACCCCGGAAAGCATAAAATAAATCATGGTATCAACTTGTTTCTTTGTTGAATCTGATTCGATTTTACTAATTATGATTACTTTATGGTTGATTCCGAGTAATATTATCTATCTACTATCATCTACTAATATAAGAACTTCCTGATGAACTAATATAAAAAATATATCAGGCAGTGTTATATCAGATAGATCTAAATGCAGCGGTATGATAAATTTATAAATAGTGCACGATTCATTGTTAATTTCAAGGAAGTCAGTTTATTACTCTCCATAATTAATAATGCGGTGAAAAATTCTAGTTCGCACTTATTCCCCTCTGACATCAATTGTACACGTTTTATATCATCATATCATGAAGTACATGTTTATCCAATGAGCTTTACCAAAGTATCTAAACTTTGTTGTCTGGTAATTTCATTTGATTTCAGCATGATCCATTCGATTATCTTCCAGACTTTATACAGTTTAATTAAACAATCAAATACATAATCATTTAATTATGAATCTGGATTCTTTGTTTAGTATTTCCCCGGTTCATTTGAGGGCTTACAACGCATTTCCAAGTTATCATTTATACGACAAGCTGGAAAATCTGCCATTCGTATGTCTTTCATTATTGAAAACAAATATCTTTGAGTAGCAGTTTACGGACAAAGAAAGTGAGGGATCCGCCAAATGGACATACAAAATTTTCATTTGTCCTGTAAAATTAAGTTTATATATGTATGGCAAGTTTCCACATTGTTGATATTGTACCCTGAAAACTAATCCAGCTGCTAGTTCATGCAAACACTGAGTATAATGGAACTCTTATTATGGCGGGCCCATATTGAGTCATTTGTACGTAAATGGATTACTTATGCCTGCCTGGGGGACCTCGTTGCTGAATACCAATTATCAGTCAGCAAGTTCAAATGGAATATTCAAGCATGTAGGAACCTTAATTATGTTTTATAAAAAAAACGATATACCATCAGCAGCAGCCCATTCTTTTGATATAAATATGAACATTGATGCCATATATTTTTGTTGTATCTGTTTTGTTTGCATGCCCACAAAGTTGGCAATCAGGTTCATATAATGATTTCACATATATGGCCTACCTTTTATTTCAGTAAAACTGATAGTGTTGTTTAGTGCAGCAAAGTCATTTCAAAATATACCATTAATTCAAAACTGGTTATATCGAATTCAGTCTTATCATGCTTACCATTTTGCGGAAAAAAAACTAAAATAATTGCTTTACATGTTTATGTTCTGGACGAATTGTCAAGAAGTAATTGTGTAAACTTCACATTTGACCTCAACTTATAACCTTGCTCTTGGACCTAGTAATCGACTATCTATTTTCCTCACTACCCCTATTCAAGCAGATATACAGATCAAACCTTCAAGGAAATTATAATAACATAAAATCCAAATTTGGCAATGCATTTTAACATTGAACTTCGAAAAATAGCGGACACATATGTTTTCTACAACAATATTTCTCATCATGCTGATAAATACTATCAAGTAATTTGAAAAACCATCTATTTACTTTTGACCTTGAATTGCGACCCTGGTTTCAACCCCGCTTTTGCTGATGACAATATGTCTCATCATGCAGATCACTTATGTCAAGTTATTTGAAAATGCTAAACGAATTTACGGTCGAGACAAATATTTCATTTCAAACAACCGCTTCTGCTCGGTTATTCCCATTATAAGGTAGCTTAAAATAACAGGCATATTTAATGACATTATTGATAGCAAGTTTCAGAGGCAGCATGCAGTGATGTATATGAAAATTTAAAGGTAAATATATATTACTTGGTACTGTGTTGTCAATTAATAAAGCCTTACTTTAAAATGATCGATTCTTGTGTTCATAGAGACCAGTCACTTCATGTGACATATTGAAAATAGAGAAAGAGGTAGCTAAATTGGCGTTGTTTTAAATTTAACAGAGCACTTTCTACAATTCCAAGATAATTACCATTCTTTATTAATTTTATAAAATTGTTCCGTCATAAAGACCAATTTATGAAGCATTAGCGCGATGATTCATGTTACTATAAATAATCAAATGTAAAAAAAACGACAAACCACTAAAACAGGTCGGTTCAAAGAAAGCGCGCTCTTCCTTCGTAATTTTGTCCAATCTCTTATGATGTATGATCAATACTATTCCCAATGCGAAATAAGCAATTAAATCAGGCGTAATCATCCTGAATTGTCTGCGTGTGATGCTGCAAACAACTGCACAGAAAAGACATTCGCTATCTTTGATCTCATTGATGTAACTCTTTATCTTTTACCAACACCAACCTAAGTTAATGCCGTATATATTTTAAATTATATTTCTTATTTCAAATCAGACTTGCACGTCACATTAGATCCATTTAAAAGAACGACCAACTTCTTGAACAATTTACTTAAAATCTGTATTAATTCTTCAATGACATGAGAAACCATTAACAGGAGTTTATATACTAATCTTATGGGGACGGTAAATTTCCATAAAGCAGAGCCGCATAGGATTAAATATCAAGAGTCTTAGAATTATTTCCTACAATAATCTTAATGTCACAGACATTTCTCTAGCACAAGCCTTTTGTTAATTGAACTAATCTGTGATTTCCAACTTAATGATAAACTCTTCAGGATAAACAACATTAATGTTTACAATATTTAAACGAAACTCTGAAGCCTTTAAATGCATACAAAAAATAGAATGCCATTAACATGTAAAACACACATGAATGTATGAACACATAATAGAAGATTTAACATAGAGAAAATAAGGTTGAATTTCATACGAAAGACTTGTCAATAAATTAAATCAAAGTTAATAGATGTACACAATTATGTCAACAGTAAACGTATATCTAATGGTTTTATTGCATGGTTAGGGGTCTTACATGTGAGAAAGAAAGTAAGATTATGTATGACTTTGTAAGGGTCAACAATGAAACATCAAAAACATCTTACGAAAATTATACATGGCATGTGTGTTTCTTTCATATAAATAATATGGTCAAAATGAGACACTTTCTTTGTCTCACATGACATTTGAAAAAAAACATGATACAATGATATTTACCCGTTTAATTGTAATATTTTCAAATGAGATTAGTTGACACCCATATTAACTATAATAGTAGCATCTCAATCATCGTTTACAAAATATTTAATATTATATTTATCTTTTTATTCTAGAATATGGCATAACTATTGTAATAAAACCTGATTTAAACATACTTTATTATATGTAGTTTAACCTTTTACATGTATTTATCATAACAAAGCATAAGTAATTAGACATCTGCATATCTAACTGCATCATTTAAATAGATTTTACCTGAAAAAAAACATATGCTTGTCTGGATTGTTTAATACCCAAAAATCACACATTTTGAAAGCATGCA
Source organism: Dreissena polymorpha (assembly GCF_020536995.1). Classification (NCBI taxonomy): domain Eukaryota; kingdom Metazoa; phylum Mollusca; class Bivalvia; order Myida; family Dreissenidae; genus Dreissena; species Dreissena polymorpha. The sequence goes on from NC_068357.1 coordinate 40,763,211, forward strand.
CGGAAACAGTTCACATATACAAGTAAACACTTGTTGTATAAACAAATAGTATTTCGTTTACCGATAAGAAAATGAAAAAGTGCTTACCCAAATATAGACAAAGAAATCATAACAACATTAAATTCAGAAAATGTAAGGTACACTTATGTGCGAGTATATAACCAACATAATGTATATTCTAAGATTGATATCTTATTTCATCTTCACATTATAATGTTTTGCGATGTAGAATATATATTGTGTTTTAGGAGTTAAAATATTCTTCCAACTCTCAATCCTGTACCTTTGCCTGAACCTGTGTAACTACATAAGGAATAATATTATCGCCCATGTTTAACGCATTATAACAAATGCAACGGGCATGAGCCTCCCTTCCGTTGTAAGATCCTTATCCAAGTTGTTTCTAAGCAAAACACAATTTTCTGGTATGATATACAACCTATAAATGATGGGCCAAGCATTATAAACCTATTTATATATCAGCTCTGATAGATGGAGTAACTGTGATATGCCGTTTACTCAGTTTATCTAGATACATGTTTAGTTTGGAGAGAATTTATTATAGTTATACTAGGCGGGTTCTTCTAAAATAGGCCTGGCTTTAAACCTTACGCATAGTGGTATATATATATATATTCACTATTGAACTTACATAATTTATTAGAATATATCCCCAACACCCAGTAACTATTTCAATCTCAGATAGAACAAGAAATATAAGGTAAATACAGTGGGGGCTGTGTTACAACCCGTTTTGCAATAAACCCGTTTTGCAATAAAATTATTGCAAAACGGGTTGGAGTGTCTTATTGCAATTTTTTTTTAAAACAACCCGTTTTGCAATAAACCCGTTTTGCAATAAAATAATTGCAAAACGGGTTGGAGTGTTTTATTGCATTTTTTTTTAACAACCCGTTTTGCAATAAACCCGTTTTGCAATAAAATCACCACACATTTATTTGCAATAATTTCATTGCAAAACGGGTTGGAGTGTCTTATTGCAATGAGAATTTTGTATAACAACCCGTTTTGCAATAAACCCGTTTTGCAATAAAATCATCACTCTTGTATTTATTCAAATGGATTGGAATAGTTAAAAGTGATGTTCAAATTTTGTATTTAAATAATATTGTTTTAAAATAGACAAAACTGTGAGTTAAAACTTAAAATTAAAAAGCATGGAAGGTGGTGAATTTCGAGATTTAATACGATAAAACAAAACAGAATGTGTGTCGAAACGTGTTGAAGTGTCTTTATGCAACGTCAGTTGTGAGTTACAAACCGTTTCGCAATACAATCATCACATATATACTATTTGTTTCAAATTGATTTGAAACGGCATAAAGGAAGTTTAAAATGTCGCCTGCAAGGTAAATATGATACAACTAAACTGAATGTATATATGAAGTGATTTTCACCAATTGGGAAATTAAGTGAAAACAACCCAGAAGTGCAATAACTTTATTGCAAAACGGGTTGGAGTGTTTTATTGCAATTTGTAATTTTTATAACAACCTGTTTAGCAATTAACCCGTTTTTCAAAAATTTTATTGCAAAACGGGTTGGAGCGTCTTATTGCAATTTGAAATTTTTATAACAACCCATTTTGCAATAATAACATGACACATGCATTAACTAATTCAAATGGAATGGAAAGATTAAAAAGGAAATTTAAAATATCGTATTGAAATAATATTATTTCCAAATATAGACAAAACTGTTAGTTTCCACTAAAAAGTAAAAAGCATTGAAGGCGATGCATTTCGAGATTGAATGCGATAAAACAATACAAAATGTAAATAGAAAGTGTTTCAACCTATTAAGTACTGAAGTGAAGATAACGCCGAAATGCAATAATTTACTTAAAAAACGTGTTGAAGTGTCTTCATGCAATGTGAGTTGTGTGTAACAAACCGTTTCGCAATAAAATCATCACATATATACTATTTTTTTCAAATTTCTTTCAAACGGAATAAAGTAAGTTTAAAATGTCGCCTTCAAGGTAAATATGATAAAACTAGAGTGAATGTATATATTTATGAAGTGATTTTCACCAATTGGGGAATTAAATGAAGACAACCCAGAAGTGCAATAATTTTATTGCAAAACGGGTTGGAGTGTTTTATTGCAATTTGTAATTTGTATAACAACCCGTTTTGCAATAAACCCGTTTTGCAATAATTTTATTGCAAAACGGGTTGGAGCGTTTTATTGCAATTTGATTTTTTTTATAACAACCCGTTTTGCAATAAACCCGTTTTGCAATAATACAATGACACGTGTATTAATTAATTCAAATTGATTGTAAACATTAAAAAGGATATTTAAAATATCGTTTTTTTTTTATTTCCAAATATGGACAAAACTGTTAGTTTCCACTAAAAAGTAAAAAGCATTGAAGGCGATGCATTTCGAGATTGAATGCGATAAAACAATACAAAATGTATATAGAAAGTGTTTCAACCTATTTAGTACTGAGGTGAAGATAACACCGAAATGCAATAATTTACTGAAAAAACGTGTTGAAGTGTCTTCATGCAATGTGAGTTGTGTGTAACAAACCGTTTCGCAATAAAATCATCACATATATACTATTTTTTTCAAATTTCTTTGAAACGGCATAAAGTAAGTTTAAAATGTCGCCTGCAAGGTAAATATGATAAAACTAGGCTGAATGTATATATTTATGAAGTGATTTTCACCAATTGGGGAATTAAATTAAGACAACCCAGAAGTGCAATAATTTTATTGCAAAACGGGTTGGAGTGTTTTATTGCAATTTGTAATTTGTATAACAACCCGTTTTGCAATAAACCCGTTTTGCAATAATTTTATTGCAAAACGGGTTGGAGCGTCTTATTGCAATTTGAATTTTTTATAACAACCCGTTTTGCAATAAACCCGTTTTGCAATAATACAATGACACGTGTATTAATTAATTCAAATTGATTGTAAACATTAAAAAGGAAATTTAAAATATCGTTTTTTTTTATTTCCAAATATGGACAAAACTGTTAGTTTCCACTAAAAAGTAAAAAGCATTGAAGGCGATGCATTTCGAGATTGAATGCGATAAAACAATACAAAATGTAAATAGAAAGTGTTTCAACCTATTTAGTACTGAAGTGAAGATAACGCCGAAATGCAATAATTTACTGAAAAAACGTGTTGAAGTGTCTTCATGCAATGTGAGTTGTGTGTAACAAACCGTTTCGCAATAAAATCATCACATATATACTATTTTTTTCAAATTTCTTTGAAACGGCATAAAGTAAGTTTAAAATGTCGCCTGCAAGGTAAATATAATAAAACTAGGCTGAATGTATATATTTATGAAGTGATTTTCACCAATTGGGGAATTAAATTAAGACAAACCAGAAGTGCAATAATTTTATTGCAAAACGGGTTGGAGTGTTTTATTGCAATTTGTAATTTGTATAACAACCCGTTTTGCAATAAACCCGTTTTGCAATAATTTTATTGCAAAACGGGTTGGGGCGTCTTATTGCAATTTGAATTTTTTATAAAAACCCGTTTTGCAATAAACCCGTTTTGCAATAAAATTATTGCAAAACGGGTTGGAGTGTCTTATTGCAATTTTTTTTTACAACCCGTTTTGCAATTCACATCATGAATATTTTGACAAGCCGAGGTGCCTGTCCTCGTGCAGTTTTAACCCCCACTTGGTTTTAAGGGCATCCCCACAAAAACGACACACATGTGACATAACTGAATTACATGTTAAATATACCGATTAAACACAAACGGTATGCATCATGTTAGGAATTTTTACACAGCTAATGTATAATGTAAACACAGTATTCGAAGATATAGACCTTAAATAGCTTTTAAGAATATAACTTTTACGGGGTAATTATTTCGTGTTACAATTAGCAATTCGAAATGAATAATAAGATTTTAAACTTCAAAAAGTCGCAAGTAAAATGTAATGTATACATACATTTACTATTCATAACAGCTGACGATTGCTCTTGGGAAATTAACATGAACAACACACACACGCGTGTCGCGCTCGCACCATATCATTTACCATATTCGTTCATAAACGTCCAATTCCAAAGGAACTGTTTCACTTTTCGTACGTATTTATTTATACAGCACAGTTGCAGTTCTTATGTGTGCGTGGTAATAAATACTATCAAGCTTCTAAATCTTACTGTTTTGAACAGAAATATAATACTTGTTAAAGTAAATGTCATTATATTAGTTAACATATTTATGGGTGTGTCTAAAAGGTGGAAGGACCGCCTGCATATATATTCGTCTACTGCCGTTTGCATTGTTTGGCTACTGACGTTTGCCATTCTAAAATGTACTACTGACGTTTGCCATATTAGAGTCTACTCTTTAAACGTATATTTATTATCCGAAACATATTTTCGAAAAACTTGGTAATATATGTTCGTCCGGTAACAAATAGATAGTTATGTGATCGTTTATTTTTGTAAACACCGACTCTTTGTGTGTTTAAATACGTTTGCTTCTACAATGAAAATTTGTGTCGAAGTGTTCTCGAAAACCAAAGCAACACACACCACACGTGATATACCGATCGCAAGCTTTATGCATGCTTTATTGCCTGCACCAGGTCGTATGAAAACCAGAGGACAATCAGCAGAGATATTGACAAAAACCTACCTGGTGTGGCTGTTATCCTTCGTAAAACGCCTACTGACGTTGACTTTTGGGGCCTCGTTACAGTTTTTGTTCATTCACAGTGTCCGTATACATTTGGAACTTCCTGAATACATTTTCTGATCAATTTGAATCAATTAGTATATATGTAATGATATTCCTGAAAACCGCGTTGTTATAAACAAAAATCACATTGCAAAAACACACTACAATAAACAAATTGAATTATGGGTTTTCTTCGCATAATTCCCATTTTTTTGGAAATCATTTTCTATAAAAATATTGTGTTGTTTTATCATATTTTCTGCTGCATTTAATATCTTGCCATGTATTTTATTATTTGGGCAAATCTTACAACCTGGTCTTAATATGTGTTTAACTTAAATCCGTACATACGACATTTGAAATGTTCATTTCAGAGCTACAAATCAATTTGAATTAAATAATACATGTGTGATGATTTTATAGCAAAACGGGTTGTTATACAAATTACAAATTGCAATAAGACACTCCAGCCCGTTTTGCAATAAATTTTTGCAAATAAATGTGTGGTGATTTTATTGCAAAACGGGTTTATTGCAAAACGGGTTGTTAAAAAAAATGCAATAAAACACTCCAACCCGTTTTGCAATAATTTTTTGGCAAAACGGGTTTATTGCAAAACGGGTTGTAAAAAAAAATTGCAATAAGACACTCCAACCCGTTTTGCAATAATTTTATTGCAAAACGGGTTTATTGCAAAACGGGTTTTTATAAAAAATTCAAATTGCAATAAGACGCCCCAACCCGTTTTGCAATAAAATTATTGCAAAACGGGTTTATTGCAAAACGGGTTGTTATACAAATTACAAATTGCAATAAAACACTCCAACCCGTTTTGCAATAAAATTATTGCACTTCTGGGTTGTCTTAATTTAATTCCCCAATTGGTGAAAATCACTTCATAAATATATACATTCAGCCTAGTTTTATCATATTTACCTTGCAGGCGACATTTTAAACTTACTTTATGCCGTTTCAAAGAAATTTGAAAAAAAATAGTATATATGTGATGATTTTATTGCGAAACGGTTTGTTACACACAACTCACATTGCATGAAGACACTTCAACACGTTTTTTCAGTAAATTATTGCATTTCGGCGTTATCTTCACTTCAGTACTAAATAGGTTGAAACACTTTCTATATACATTTTGTATTGTTTTATCGCATTAAATCTCGAAATGCATCGCCTTCAATGCTTTTTACTTTTTAGTGGAAACTACAAGTTTTGTCCATATTTGGAAATATAAAAAAAACGATGTTTTAAATTTCCTTTTTAATGTTTACAATCAATTTGAATTAATTAATACACGTGTCATTGTATTATTGCAAAACGGGTTTATTGCAAAACGGGTTGTTATAAAAAAAATCTAATTGCAATAAAACGCTCCAACCCGTTTTGCAATAAAATTATTGCAAAGCGGGTTTATTGCAAAACGGGTTGTTATACAAATTACAAATTGCAATAAAACACTCCAACCCGTTTTGCAATAAAATTATTGCACTTCTGGGTTGTCTTAATTTAATTCCCCAATTGGTGAAAATCACTTCATAAATATATACATTCAGCCTAGTTTTATCATATTTACCTTGCAGGCGACATTTTAAACTTACTTTATGCCGTTTCAAAGAAATTTGAAAAAAATAGTATATATGTGATGATTTTATTGCGAAACGGTTTGTTACACACAACTCACATTGCATGAAGACACTTCAACACGTTTTTTCAGTAAATTATTGCATTTCGGCGTTATCTCCACTTCAGTACTAAATAGGTTGAAACACTTTCTATTTACATTTTGTATTGTTTTATCGCATTCAATCTCGAAATGCATCGCCTTCAATGCTTTTTACTTTTTAGTGGAAACTAACAGTTTTGTCCATATTTGGAAATAAAAAAAAAAACGATATTTTAAATTTCCTTTTTAATGTTTACAATCAATTTGTATTAATTAATACACGTGTCATTGTATTATTGAGAAACGGGTTTATTGCAAAACGGGTTGTTATAAAAAAAATCAAATTGCAATAAAACGCTCCAACCCGTTTTGCAATTAAATTATTGCAAAGCGGGTTTATTGCAAAACGGGTTTTTATACAAATTACAAATTGCAATAAAACACTCCAACCCGTTTTGCAATAAAATTATTGCACTTCTGGATTGTCTTCATTTAATTCCCCAATTGGTGAAAATCACTTCATAAATATATACATTCACTCTAGTTTTATCATATTTACCTTGAAGGCGACATTTTAAACTTACTTTATGCCGTTTCAAAGAAATTTGAAAAAAATAGTATATATGTGATGATTTTATTGCGAAACGGTTTGTTACACACAACTCACATTGCATGAAGACACTTCAACACGTTTTTTCAGTAAATTATTGCATTTCGGCGTTATCTTCACTTCAGTACTAAATAGGTTGAAACACTTTCTATTTACATTTTGTATTGTTTTATCGCATTCAATCTCGAAATGCATCGCCTTCAATGCTTTTTACTTTTTAGTGGAAACTAACAGTTTTGTCCATATTTGGAAATAAAAAAAAACACGATATTTTAAATTTCCTTTTTAATGTTTACAATCAATTTGAATTAATTAATATACGTGTCATTGTATTATTGCAAAACGGGTTTATTGCAAAACGGGTTGTTATAAAAAATTCAAATTGCAATAAGACGCTCCAACCCGATTAGCAATAAAATTATTGCAAAACGGGTTTATTGCAAAACGGGTTGTTATACAAATTACAAATTGCAATAAAACACTCCAACCCGTTTTGCAATAAAGTTATTGCACTTCTGGGTTGTTTTCACTTAATTTCCCAATTGGTGAAAATCACTTCATATATACATTCAGTTTAGTTGTATCATATTTACCTTGCAGGCGACATTTTAAACTTCCTTTATGCCGTTTCAAATCAATTTGAAACAAATAGTATATATGTGATGATTGTATTGCGAAACGGTTTGTAACTCACAACTGACGTTGCATGAAGACACTTCAACACGTTTCGACACACATTCTGTTTTGTTTTATCGTATTAAATCTCGAAATTCACCACCTTCCATGCTTTTTAATTTTAAGTTTTAACTCACAGTTTTGTCTATTTTAAAACAATATTATTTAAATACAAAATTTGAACATCACTTTTAACTATTCCAATCCATTTGAATAAATACAAGAGTGATGATTTTATTGCAAAACGGGTTTATTGCAAAACGGGTTGTTATACAAATTTCTCATTGCAATAAGACACTCCAACCAGTTTTGCAATGAAATTATTGCAAATAAATGTGAGGTGATTTTATTGCAAAACGGGTTTATTGCAAAACGGGTTGTTAAAAAAAAATGCAATAAAACACTCCAACCCGTTTTGCAATAATTTTATTGCAAAACGGGTTTATTGCAAAACGGGTTGTTTAAAAAAAAAAATTGCAATAAGACACTCCAACCCGTTTTGCAATAATTTTATTGCAAAACGGGTTTATTGCAAAACGGGTTGTAACAGGGCTGTTTGTGCAACACTGTGCAAAACTCGCATATTTTCACGGAAGGTTATCAATATAATTCGCTTGTAGAGCTGTAACGATTCATCCATCATTCGATTCGATTCGATACCAAATGGTCCGAATCGATTATTTTCGATTCGATTCAAGTTAAACTATTGGCTGCTTATTTTGCAAACTATTTCATGTTTGGTTTTTGTTATTAACTTATTATGTTATACATTTAAAGTGTTTAATTTTTGAAATACAATTAAAACCGCAACATTGTTTTATAAGTATCACATTTATTCAACAAAACTTCCTTTTGAGTTATTCTTAAATAACATAAAATTCACAATGTACCACATTTGTTTAACAGAAAAAAAAAATGTAAGTTTATAAACAACTTCCAGTTTACTTCTTAACAGAATGCACACAATTTAGTAAACACACCATATGTATTGAGGAAGAAATGAGATCAAAACATCACATGGTTATATTTGAGTAACAGTAACTTTCTGTTATCATAATGTAGGTGATACAAATCACATCTGAAATATGAACCGAGTGTTTTCTCTTTAAATGTTGCCTCAGATTTTTAGTGCGTCCAGATTTAGGGTAACTTACGTAAACAAAACACGTTTTGCAAGTTGCTTTTGCATCAGAACCTTCGTGGAATCCGAAATGTTCCAATACTTTTGCTTTTAATTTTGACGGTTTGTCTTTGAGCGTGGCTGAAGAACCAATATAACCGGCTGATGTAATGCTCAGCATGTTATTCATTCATTCATTGGATGCCATATTGACCAATCACAAGACGTATTACAAATGGCAACACAGTAAAGATGACGGATTTGGAAAGTAAGGTTAAAAATGCGGATCAATCTGGATTGCTGTGAATCGAATCGAAATTGGCCGTATAAGTATCGAAATCGAATCGGCGGCGTTGAACCGGTTTTTCGATGCATCGTACCGAATCGTTACAGCTCTATTCGCTTGATGTTTTCAATGATATGTAAGCGTATTCCTTCTAAAAACAATAAAACTCCCGTTCGGGTTTGATGTATCCTTATGTCAAAAGAGCCACTGCCAGAATACATACCAGTTTTATGCTTTTGTTGATTAAATAGTTTTTGTGAAGTGCCTTTCAATATACGGGATAATCATGAAATGCCCGTTGCATAAAGTGGATAAACTATGGAACCTAATCCTTACATAACGAATTCGAACCCAGTTATTCTTGAAGTGTGTAAATATAGATCGCCTTCACAACACGAAGTGCTCAACACGCTCATTTGGTCTTTGAACCATTGTAAACATATACAATATCTTCAAATAATATACCCAAGGTATCTGTAGTCACGTTACCACATTAATTACGGAGCGGCAATTAAAATGAAATAACGAAGATCTGTTGGAAATTTTTAACATTTAATATTTGCATCATAATACACATAGATTTTGTTGGGGTTTTAATGACAATATTACGTTGCAAGAAGTTGACATTTAACATCGATATCTTAAACAACATGTCGGAATATTATACCCTTGATGTCGGGAAATATTATGGAATGGACGTTCTGCGGCTACGGGATACCCATTGGCCAAAAGGCGCTCACCTGAGATCCAAAGAAACTATAATTTTCTGAGAAAAAGGTGTTCAAAAAGCACTTTATAAAACATACTTATTGAATTATTTGCACATAATTGATATTTGAAATGGGCTAAGATATCATTATAACAATTGTTCTGAAAGAAGTTCATAAATATTGAACAAAGAGGGATTTCTAGAGTGTTAACGTGTTTTATTTTTATTTTAACTAGCTACCTTGTAGATTTTTAGCTCATTTGGCCCAGTTTCAAAGTAAGCCGAGATAACATTCGGGCAAATGTTAATATCAAGTTTCATACAAATAACATTCTGGTACATTTGGTCAAAAAAGGTTATTAAAGTTTCACGTTTGTCCTCTAAGAAAAAATGTCATGCCCCCCGGTGGTCATGTTTTTTAAAAACAAAGACAACAATTTGTTTAACTTGAATGAACTATACAAAGATCAAAAGGTTTGATGAAGATTGGAAACAAGAGGGCAATTTGCCCTAAAGCACTCTCCTGAGATCAGAATGATCAAATCTTTTTTAGATGTTACTTTGAAACATTTAACAAGCTATCACTAAAGCCATACAAGAACAATGTGCCTGGTTTTTATTTTTTAGCAGACTTTAGCTAACCATTTGTGAACTCTACCTATTTATCGGTACAGCAGAAAAATGTTTCCATCAAGTTTGATTCAGATTCTACTTAAAAAGTGACGTCTTATATATCCTATAATTTAAAAGTGACGTCTCATATGTCCTATTATTTAGCAAAACAGCACAAAACGAGTAGAGTTTGATAACCACCACTTAGTGACTCTCAGCAGGCGAAGCATAGGCCTGAAATGTTTATCTCTGTTACCGATGCTCAATCTGAAATAAAGATGAAACACTTTAGACAATAGAATGTATTAACAAAGTATTTGTATGTAAGTAAACAAAAACTACTTGAGAAGCGTTCTAGGAATCAGGGCTTTATGCAAGTGCATTTAGTGTCGTCTGAGATACGCCTGTTCAATCCAAACATGTTAATCATTCCGTTTTTATTCAATTTTCTACTTTAAGAAAGCATCTTCTTTACATAAAAACAACATTCAGAACTGACAAAGTCGTCACATATTGCGGACTGCGCAGGGTAATGCATAGGTTGAACATGTCAAATAGGCAGAATGTCACAAATTTAACAAAAGTGCAAATAACAAAGTCATAATCGTTTAAAATTTATAAACCTATATATAAAATTGTAGCTAAATATCATCTGCAAATGTTGGCCATTAAAAATAGCCTCATTTCAACCGTTTAAAAAAAACCCTGACAAATCGGACGAAATCGACAGTTTTCGCTAGGTAAGACAAAAACCCGCACTCCGATCTAACCATAACCCTTCGTGTAATTGCGTGCTTACAAACAATACTCGCTTTACATTGATGAAAAAGAGTTAAATAAACAACTTACCCCTACAACCTAAGTTTATATTTTCGTTGCAACAACTGTTTTAACCCTATTTTATTTACTTAAAAAAGAAAGTCACCGTTCATGCTCTTGAACCCGGCTTAGCAGTGAATTACACTGACAAAGCCATCCAATCAAAAACTACAACGACGCTTTGACAAATGGGGACCGCTGATTACTTTCACGGAATGGATGTAACTAAATAAAAAATACTTTCTCATTCTTATTTTATTGGAATAAGTGTTAAGGGGTTTAGTTGTTTATTTAATTATATAATTATATATCATATATTATTGTTTGTGCTGGGTCCCTATGGGGTTATATAGGACGTTGTTTTACGCATGTGCATTAAATGTTATACTTATTTACTTGCGACTTGCTGTTTTACAAAAAAAAAGTTATACACGGTATTCTAGTCTTACAGGTGATAAACTATGACTGCTCATTCATGAAATTTATTCAAAAGTTTGATTTCGTTACACTTAAATCTACTTGATAATACAATAAATAATGCATTCAAAACTCTTGTGTGGTTGAGTGTGAGAATAAATTGATTATACAAATGCAAATCAGGAAATACCTGCCTCTGGTTGTGTCATATGTCTATCGCCCAATCAATCATTTAAACAAATGGCAATGTTCAAAAAGCCCACGCAACGACCTTCAACATTTGCAGTCTTATGCTTTTATATATTTGTGTTTTGTAACGAAAAAGCAGAAATTTATTAAAGGATATTTAGTTCTTCCTGCTTATGTTGCTATTGTTTTTTTCTTATTATGGTCTCGTTATGACGTTAAGCACTTTTAAGCCTTGAGTTTATATTCAACAAAGCAGACGCTGCAGTAGCTCTGTTTCAGATAAAATGAGCTTGAATAAGAAATTGAGATGTCCCCCCTTGTTTTTGAAAGGTTATACAATCTAGGCTGATTCTATTTGAAAAATGTGTTTAGGCACTGTCAGACCAAATCATTTCCCACTGCAAACCCGATAGACATCTGCTAAACATAAAGCTAATTTTCAGAGCAGTACAAAAAAAATAAACCAGGATCTGATGTGCATTCATCTTTGTTTATTGTTATATATTTACAAGCAGTCTCTGAAGCTGGGCCAGTGTTGTTGTGTTCTTTTCCGACACATTTAATGCCACACAAACACATATTTGCTGAAGCTTAGATCACCAGTGTTCTGATTTCGCCTCTGATTCCACAATATTCATTATGAACATGTTAAGTTTGAGGCAGGATGCTTAATATAAACCAAACTAAGGTCTCCAAAGCTTTTGAAAAATCCTAACGGCAATCATTAAAGCTACAATAATTTGAGCATATTTAAAAACTTTTTGCACTTCTCAATTTGCTGAAGGATCACTAACATATTTAATTCAGATTCGTATATACAAAGCCTCATACATAATAACAATGCATAGCTTAACTGCAATGAGATTTTACTATGGACCATAATGTAAACCAAACTGTAATAGCCTCAACCAGACTTTACCCACCTACTAATGTACTAATGTTTCTTTTTTTTCTCTTTTTTTTGGCCTAATGTCATTACATTTTTGGTCGGCCTTATATCGGAAAACTTTTGTTTGGTGACAAAACAGAAAATAAACACCTAAGGTGGTCAAACCTTTCTTATGTCAATATTAGCAATTGCATTTCCAGAATTTGCTTGGAATCGTAAAATGCAAGTATTCTTACCATGTCCAAACAAAATAAATAAATAATTATTTGGTTTCGTCAAACAGTTTAGCAAGTATAATTTCAAAGCCTAGAGTTAGTTATCCAAAACACACATTGACATAGAGCAGTAATTCAAGTTGATGTATAACGCTGTAATGTCTCATTTCACGCAGGTGCAAATTATTAGTAAAATCAATCAAAACATTTTGTCGTTTGCTACTTGACATTGATCACAGACAATTACTGCGACAATAAGATTTCCGAAGTTAACAGCAATGCAACTCCGCAAAAAGATTGTGACATGCACAAATATAGTGTATTGCACTTACACAAAGTTTTTACAACACTCGTATAATATTTCCGTTTCATTCACAGACACCTGTTCGCGACACAAAGTAACGTGTATAAAATGTAAGTATCCAAAGTTTTACTGAGTTATAATGAGCAAAGAATATCTCCCCATTGTTAAACATTACGTCTGAAACCTCTCCTAAGCATGAATAATGATGTATGCTGATAGTAACAGTGACCATAACCTTTACCAAACTTGCCCTAAATGCAATCCCTTAGTAGGTCTTAATGTCAGTTATAGAAAGGCGTTGTTGCAAGCACGTTTTTACACGATTTTCTTATGTAAAAAAGTTAAATTAGATGCCTGATTATAATGTTAAATTAAAGGTCAGAGTTATGGACCATGATCTGCAATCTCAGATGATAAAATTAATGACAACTGATAAGTTTCATTTGAATATTTGGTAATTTCTTAATAGATAGGTTCTTATTGCACACACAAAGGTTAACTCAAATTACATCTTGTAAACCTTTACTAGATTTGTCTAAGAGAAAAAAGGGGCATTACATGCTAATAGGCTGGTGAAAGTTATAAATGGTCGTCAACGACTGTACTCCATACACGCTTATGTTTAGTTTAATTCAATAGTTTTAGTAGACGTAGAGACATGGATTTATTGCATAGTTGTGTTGTTGTTTTTAAGTTTATGAGGTCTGTCCTCACCTTAGACTGCTTTAACAGTCCCAGAACTCTTACGTTCTTAACTTTATAGACCCATCAAATGCGGGACAAATTTTAAATTATATTTGAAATTACCAGATATTTATTTGTTATTGAACGATATGTTAATTTGTATGTGGTCTGGTGTTGTGGGGGACGCCGTAATTGCCGGAGGAAGCCCCATAAATCCGGTATGTTGACCACCAACTAAAGTCACTTTGTGTTCCAACCTATGCTTAAACCGATCAGTCAGAGTTTTTTCATGATAACTTTATCTGAATTTCTTGTTACAAAAAGGGACATAACTATGATAAATTGTAGGTAAGAGTTATAGGCCTTGGTCAGTGACCGACTATTATTATCAAAAAACATGTGCAAAATTTAAATATCTATGTTATTTGCTCTTGCAAACCTAAACAAAATGTCAATATGCACTCGAGCCTAAACTACACTAGTCTAAGTACAAAACGGGTCATAATCCTGCTTAATAGCTGGTCACATTTACAGATCTGAGATAGTGAATGTTCATATAGACCCTGAACACAAATCTGTAGTTTTCTTTCAATTATATTATAGATTTTATGGAGTATTTGCACACACATATTACACTAAATGTTTCAGAAAAAAGGCATTATAATGTATGCCAGGGTTCTGGAACTTTTTCAGTGACTTCAACCATGAACGTGTGTGGAGTTTAAAAGGAGTAGGTAGTGGAAACTGTGGTGCGATCGTGAAACTGCATTCTGAAATAATCAGACCATATCACTGACGCCGAGATTTGATTGAGTAGTTAGGCCCTGACTATTCAGTAAATAGCTTACCATAGCAATATTTTTTACAAGTAATGATTAGTTTACTTTAACAAAAGCCGAATAGAAATATTCCACAGCAAGCAATTGTTATTGTGAACATCTTTAGGGTTAAAGATTTTTTTTGCAATGAAGGGTTAGGACCTTAGAAACAAAGCATGACACAATGCATCTTATCTTTCGCATACTTTGTTACCTTTGTCAATTTAAATCCTGCCAAATGTCAATCATATTTCTTATCTTAATATCGATCGACCAATCAGCGATCGATATATCGGGTGCGCAGGTCATACTGACCTGTCCGTCATTTTCCAGACAACCTGAAGCCTGGTTCTCTTTTTTTTGAACGAGTTTCGTTTATTTTGTTAGAAAACGAAAATGAAATATGATAAAACGTTGTAAAGAGAGTTTTTGTATATAGGAAAGTGGCATTCAGAAAGAATAATTAAAGGAATTAAATTTATACCATTTCCGACGCGGACATGTGGTCTTGAAAAGTGCAAGTGAAAGCTTCAAAGTTTAAAATTACCGAACTCCCCCTTTAAAAAATAAATATTTTCAAAAAACGAAAAAGTCATATGAACAGTACTAGTTATCCTTGTATAGCAATAGTATAACTAAATTAAACACGTGTTGTATACCACATTAATTAACTATTACAATTTTATCAAATGGTTTACTTAAAAACAAGCTCACCGTTAATAATAACAATTTCATGAGAGAATTGAATACAAAACATTAGTTGTTTCTTCCTTTTTTGAGCTTCAATAAAATTCGTGTAACTTAACTAGAAAAGTAATTGCAAATCGCTTCTCTCCAGGCAATAGTTTCATTCAGTGGAATCAAATTACAAAGAAACTGTCATTGACAAGTTGTTTTACCAAGAAATAAAACAAAATGAAATAAAACATTCAGAAAAAAAGGAAAGGCATTATTATGGAAACAAAAATGTCAAATTGCTATGGATCGTGTGGCAAAAACGTTATATGAGGTTATCTTCTAGGACAAATGATAAATCATAATGGACACATTTTGTTGGAATTTTTTTGTAACAATACCATGCATAAAAGGCAATTCGATTGGACTAGGCCATTGTGTGGTTAGAGAATGAATAACACTCTGAGAAAGCTGATAGTATGGTGTATGTAAAAAGAATACAATGTAGAATAAAAATGTGATATAAGCTACCTGTTTGAAACTGTTTATTATTCATATGTTTTGGTGAAGCTCAAAAGTTGTTTCAATACTTGTTTTATTTTCATCGTTATATTACAGACTAACATCATACATACAAGCATATCTTATACATAGAATTTTAAGAACAGGTATTAGATGGGTACATAAACTTTTCTTGCCATAAGATACAACATACATACATGCAATCATGTCATTTACAGAGTATTTAAAGTTCAGCTATTTGAGTATATCAAACCTACATTAATATACAATTTATATAGTTTAATATTTTAGCACTATACTAACTAATTTGCTCAATATTATTTTAAGACTTTAATTGAAGGTATATTGAAAAGGTTGCTAAAGTGCTGAATTGCATACTGGAAAAAAACATAAAAAATTCAGTCTTAATAAAATATTGGTCGATTTAACAATGTCAAAAGTATCTAAATTATGTGTTATGTATGATGAGTGTTGTAATTATGGGAGATCAAAAGTATCATTTAATGCAACACTTCTCATGAACAATGATACAGTTACATATTGTCATTGAAAATATTATATGACAAACACATTTGGATTGTATATCTTGTGAAGTCCGAAAACAATCTGGTATTTTTCTTAAGTTGTTTTGTTTATTTTATTCTCAACATCTACACCTCTCAAATGAATGTACAAATAATTGCTCTTGTGTAATGCATGCCAAATGAAATGAACGTGTAACAATTTGTATTGAAAAAATATTTCTTTGTTACAAAAAACAATAAACAATGGGGACTTGCTCAAGTAAATTAACATCTGTGCATACATAAGGATTTACTTAAGTTATGATAAGCTTAATTTCCTCAATAAAATACGGTTTGCCAAAAGGTTTCAGTTGTTCTTCTTTCAAGCATGAGTCATCTAATAACATTATGTGATTACTGATTAGTGCATTGATGTTTTAAATAGTTTCTCGGTGCAAGAATCCAGGATTGCCTGATGGCCAAACGCAAATGCAATTACCAGAGAGGTTTTGTGGTCTTAATCAATAAAGGAATTGTGTAACGGAAATTAACCAAACAACATATGTTCTGTACAGAGCAAAAACGTTAAGTCCACTCTATATTCGTTATTTTCCTCTTATTATGAAGGGTGAGTTTGAAAACCTTAATGTGTTTTATAGTTTAGTTGTTCACTTAACGCAATACAATATTCAAACTATATTTAAGTTTAGTGATTAATGAGAAAATCACACTTTATCCGCCAAGTGGGTCGTGTTTCGCTAAACAGGCTCTTTATTACAATGATGACACTTTTACAAATATCTTTTTAACTTATGCTCTTTTTCAAAAGCATTATTTAAATAATACATACATTGTTTAATATATCACATATTTTGCTGCTGATATTTTATGACATCTTTTTGTTTGATTTACAACTGATGTAGTGGCATTTATCTTTCACCCAGTAACCTAATAACTTTAATATCAACGCTCTCTCAAAATATATCCATTAAAGTATTTCCCAAGACATGAAAATGTATTAACTGTGAGAAGCCTTTGCGACCATGGCCTTCGACATGTTGACCTTTTCATCCCCTACACGTTTGCTTGTTTGTTATTGTTCAATAAGTTTTCTAGATATTGTGCATAAAACAGCATTCTAGGGATACGCTTGAATACCATAAGAATGGTTTTGTAATAATTCATACTGAAATATGTGCGTGGGAACAGGGAACGAAAAAGCAACTCAAACCGAAACAGGATTCACAAAGGACGACAGCGTCTTAGATTATTTACAAGGTTATACAAAAAATGTAGTGCTTGTCGCTCATACTTTTATGTATATCTATATATTATTTTTTTGTCTGAAGTTTGTGTATTTCGAAGTCGTAGAAGCCTTTCCGAGGCATTATGGAAGCGCACGGACGTCCGTCAACAGGAGCACTTGGAGACTTTGTCCCAGCATTCCCACTAAACTTGCTAGACGTCAAAGTGGGGACGAATGTGAAATTATAGCTGCAAGTGTAGCTATTACGAAGTTACTCAAATATTTTCAAATTTTGCTGAAGTCTTTATTTGACGGGGCAATTTGTAGTACCCAGAGGAAACCACCAGCTGTCAAGCATAATAACCACCAACCAAATGCGCATGCTTCAAGGAACGGCGATTCATCCCGTTTTCCGACTACTAGACAGGCACATGATCTGCTGTTCCCCAATTAGCCTTTTAATTCATTTTATTTTTGATGTATTCACACTTCCCGAATCTGTGCTTTAAATGTACTTGGAAATGTGTTGCATTCTAAGTACAAAAGTACCATTTATGACACCTTTGGTACCATTTATGACAAAAACAAGCAAAGATATAAAAGTTAATGAACATGCCTTGTATTCACTGTGAAAAGACAATTAAAAAAAATACCAGGACCCTTGTTTTTATTGCAATGTGTTTGAACATGTGCTGCCTATAATCCAAAAGAAATAACTGGAGATGTATCACCAAATGTTTACTCCTGTGAAGTTTCTATAGAACCTGTCATGGGATTTAGAAGGAGAGGTCTTAAATATTTACATTTACTGACTGATGCATGCATGGCTGTTCCCCCTTTCAGACGATGAACGACACAGAATATGCAATCCTAAAAGCTCCGCATTAACACAGTTCGCTCAAGAGAGCTTGAAAGCTATGCTTATTTTGCTTTCGCTGTAGTTTTCTTAACAAATGTTCCTATGGTTTGTTTTGTAAATTTCTGACTATTTTTAATGCAAATCACTGATTGTTTACTGGCCATGCTCGCAAATTAGAGTAATAAAACAGGGCATGGAATAAACCATAAATAATTTATCTAAAATTACTTCTTGTCCGTATTTACTTCTTTTATTTTTATATAGATGAAAGGTTGATCGTGTGCATTTGTATTGAATAGCGATAAACATCATGGGTTGGGTTTCAGATTAAGTAAAGTAAAAAAATGACTGCCCGATTTGAGTGTTTAAAAATGTGCAGATATTTTTAGCCAAATCCAAAAGAATCAATAAATAAAATAAGGACGTAATGTATCTTATATTTCAATCTATATTGATTCATGAACACCTTACAGCATTTAAGTGTTTAGCTCTTTGTTTGATGTTGTCATTTTTTTAAGTGATGCAGTTTTACTGTTCAATGACACAACTTTTTATTTTAAATTTATTTGTAATATTGAATGTATTGTGTTTATGCTTTTTAACAAGCCTACTATCGGATCATGTCGTTAAAGTGACCCTTTAACGTTTTGGGAAATTGCCAAACGATTGAGTAATTTGGAGAGTTATATTGTTATCGTTGTATTTTGTAACACTATGAAGATTGCTTATATAAAGTATTGTATACGACAATCACTGTATGAGCTTCCCTGGATCAACGAAACTACCTGAAGAATTGTTGCTATTCCAAATAGTCATTTATTAATAGAAGTGACTCACCAAAAGCATGAACGCCAAGTAATTTTTGTTAGTCGAATACATTTAAAGGTGACGTTTTAAAAGGAATCGTGTACATTAAAATAGATCTACTTCAAAGTTAAAACAGCACTTCTAGTTAATGGCTAAAGTTATATAGGCTTCTCCCCTCAAAGTAAGAGAAACTATATTTGTATTAACGAGTTTTCTACACATTTAATTACTATTCCAGGCGTAATTATGTTTTAATTTGAAAGGTCTTAACATGCACTATACACATTTGCTGATTTCGTTCACAAACGTTGCATATGAATAATAATTTTGTCCTGTTTTTTTCACTATTTCTTTAATGATAAAATTAATCAAAGTAATAGCAATACAGCATGTTATATAATCTGATCTGGCAAACACTTTGATATTTAAACGTCTCTTAATTTAAAGCATGTTATACCAAACAAATGTAGTTATTTATTAATTACCTCATCCAAACCGACCCTAATGTTCACGTGTTCTAACCCGCTGAATCCTACAAAAGAATTTGATTGACCAACTTGAGTCTTGATTTTTTTATACCATCAAAGCCTAAATGATAGGTCAAACAGGCATACTTTAAACATCATGGCATAAGGAGATATGTCTAGCAGATATTGGTCTTACATCGCAACATACAGTGATATTTGAAGATGACATGTTTCTTGCATCAAAAGCATTATGTCAAACAGACATTGTAATACCATCAGACAGGCGGCTTCAGTTGAGTGATTATTGTATAACAAATACAGGTATAAAATACCGGCACCAATACTAGACATTATTGAACCATCTTATAATTACATGCTTCCGATTTAAACGTTACAGAGAATTGAAGAAAAACACAATATAATGTTTGGCACAGATTAATTAAAACGACGCAAATGGTTTGAATTATTTATTATTATAATGGATATGTTCAGAATAATAGATGTACAGGCAGCAAGCAATAAATCATTTTTTAAAGTTTAAAATAAAACTTGAAGAAATGAATCGTGTGTAGGTATGCACACAAGTATACAGTACCTAATTACTGCAGTACAATGTATGTACATTATTCATACAAATTAAGTCAATTAAGTTTTGCGATAGGAATAATTGTTTGATATTGATGCTCATCAATATCAGCTGTGATGTCATTAAATGATTCATTAGATTCATTTTGTTTGTAGTTTTAAAAAGCTTCATTCTTACTTCTATCACAAAAATCAGCGCTTGTTTCCATTACTGTTTTATCACAGATACGCATCTCCCGTTTTGATAAAGTAGTTGCTTAATTGAGCTAGATGTTAGATACTGTAAATACAGTCTTTAAATAATCAACGGCTTTCCAAAATAGTTGCCTGTTTCTGACACAAATTGCATTGTCTGTGATTAGTCAATAACATTAATTACAACACAACACGCTTCTAAAAAAGTCAAAAATTAATAGCATATATCTGGTACTGAATTGATCAGGGGCTTATTTAATGCCTAATTTTCTCAACGAAAAAACACTTTAATTAGCAACTAAGGTCGTATGTTTTAGAATTGTTGTGCAAAAAAGAACGCGACACAAGCAGTTCATTCCCGTGTGTCTGAATCCTGAAATATTGGCATAATGTTTTAATTGTATTTTGAGAAAGTTAAAATATCCTTCAAGGATTCAGTCCAAATGTTGAATGAATAGACACAAATGCGAAATGCCAATAGTTTTTTGTTGAGGATAATTGGACCTTGCAATTGTATAAAAAATTATAACTGTGCTGTAGATAAACACACAATTTCTTGGTCGTTGTTTTTTTCTCTCAAATTTCAATTGAATATTACCATCAAACTCATAAGCCTAACCTAATGGACATGTATTGAACAAGAAAACTTAAAAAAATAAGGTTTTACAATATTTACCTTAATTAATTCAAAGAATTCGATTTATTCCTGCTATGCATACATTCTTTCTAAAAATTGGCCTGACATGTTACATCCCAGTTCTGACAAAATTAGGTTTATTGTAACCTCCAACTTCTGTCAATTATGCCATTGATGTCCATTTGAGTATGTAATCTATGGCTGAGTTCTGATAGTCCATTAATAATTGAACATGGCTGCTCAGCTTCTGTACCAACAGTAATGTCTTATTTGAAAAATCCCAGTGTTTTTAAATTGTATTGTATTATTTTGGGCAATATCCCAGTAGCGTTGGCAAGCTTCCAGTTTTCAAATGGAATCGTTTGATTGGATACGACATTTCATCCCGATTGAAACTCAGCTGAGTAAACATAAGTCATATTGGATTTCTTAAAATTTATTAAATTACAAAATATTTTAGACAAGCAGATGTCAATGCAAAATATACAAGTTTGTTTTTGAAAGTAAGTATGTGTGACAACAATTTTATAACAGTTTGTATAACCTTAAAACTTATATCTGTACAATTAGTTAAACAAAAGGTCCACGAGTCCGTTTTAATACTGAAAGTTCAACTATTAGGGCACAACCACCCTTGGGTACCCTTGTAACTTTCACAAGATGTGACCTTCACAAGATGGAATGTAACCTTCACAATATAGCATTTAACCGTCATTAGTTATTATGTAACCTTCACAATATTGCACGAAACAGTTTCATGGATCTGGCAGACGTTTTGATCTGTCCTAAAATACATACAAACACATCATTTTGTTTTGACACATGTCAATTAATAACTGACTGCCAACATTCATTTTAAATATTAATGTTGAAACTTTGCAGCCTTGCCTTATAAATGCGTAGGTAAGACATGCATTTGCCAGATTTATTGGCAAGCAGAATTTAAACAATCTTATTGTTTGGCTTGCAGATCAAATGAACAATATCTCTTCAACCATCCTCACCTGGCAGTAGCCATGTATCAATATTTAATTAGTATGCCACAAAGCTGATATCGGCCTGATACATAGGTGGCCGATAACATTTTGTATATCTGGTATCGCTAATTCAGTGCCTTGTACCGCCAAGCAATTATCAATGTATCTTACATCTGCATTGAGTGCTATTAGATATCATATAGCTAAATATTGTAATAAAGTTTATGAAAAAAGTTATATTAACCTATTTTGGTCAATAAAAAACTCCTTAGAAGTAATTGATAAAATTGAAAAGAAAAAATATAAGGTGTCACAAGTAAGCATTTAAGATTTTTCTAAACTATAAACAACGCTTCCTCACACTTTAATAAAATCGAAACTTGTTTCTTTGATTGACAAAACATTTGCTAGAGAGAAGTGTTCATATCTGGCTTTAAACACTTAAACATGTTTTTTTACTAATCAGATATTAGATAAGTACATCATTTGGACTTGTCTTGACTTTTGTGCAGCACTTACTTTTCTTCTGGATAACTTGTTCATTGAATTTAATGGTAAAATATTTAAACAAATTATCGGCGTTCATATGGGTACTAATTGTGCGCCACTTATAGCTGATCTTTTTATATTGTTATGAAAGCGACTTTATGTTAGAATTATCTAAAACTAAACAACTAGATTTGATTCAATGTTTAACCTTATTAGTCGGTACATTGATGACATACTTAATTTAGATAATCCATTCTTTGAACAATATATTCACAAAATCTACCCGAACGAACTAGTCAAAAATAGATCGTGTCAATCAAATACAGACGCTGCGTATTAAGACTTACATCATACTATTAATAATAATATGATTAAAACTAGTTTATACGACACACGGGACGACTTTAACTTTGAAATTGTGAATTTTCCGTTCCTAGATGGTAACATCCCTCAAGGTCCATCATATGGTATTAACATTTCACAGTTGGTACGTTATGCCAGAGCATGTTCATGTATTAAAGATTGTAATGATCGTACTCGTATATTAACGAAGAAATTGGTATTTTGTATCATAACATAAGAAGTTAATTCGCTAAATTTTACTCAAAGTATGGTGATTTAATTTCAGAATATAATGTTTCTTTAAAATGACATTTAACTAATAGAATTTCCCAACCATTATTTTATGGAGATGTTTTGAAGCGTGTTCGCAAATTAAAATGTGTTAAAGAAAATGTTTATATTAAACTTTTCAATTTAATGAACTCATTTTTAGATGGTCGCTTTAGCGACCGTCTAAAGTGCTTAGTGTAAAATTCAGGTCGGTACGGCCTAGGTATGATTAACCCAATTCCCGCTTACTACGCGCAAGAAAGAGTTGTATAATTTATGCAAGAGGTTTGAGTTCTCCAATTATGTTTATTCACAAAT
This sequence comes from Dreissena polymorpha, assembly GCF_020536995.1. NCBI lineage: Eukaryota > Metazoa > Mollusca > Bivalvia > Myida > Dreissenidae > Dreissena > Dreissena polymorpha. The sequence goes on from NC_068357.1 coordinate 40,786,826, forward strand.
GGAAACATTATATTAATATCGTGTAAAATGCAATAGTTTCGAATGGTGATTTATAGAAAAGAATAAAAAACAATGATCGTATTGTACGTGGTCGCGGAGGAGATTGTTTATGAATGATTAAAATAGTCCACTTTCTGCTGCGTCTGCGTGACGTAGTATTTTCGCTCATCTCATTCATAACTCTGAGGCTGGCGATAAACAAAGGGGAGTCCGGGTGAGTATAACGCACTAGTATAAGGTTACGCTTGTTTATATTCACAGGTCTCAATTAATAATACGTTGACCACGAGTTCAACAATTATTACAGGGATACGATAGACAACATAAAAAAATTCATTATCGCTGAAACTGTTAAAAAATATTTAAATATAACAAGAATATTCTCTAAAAAATGTAGTCTTGCTGTTTTGAAATAAGGTTTGGAATTTTGGTTTCTAAACAACTTAATTCAAAACAAAAGTTTAATTATAGTGTTGTTTACTTGTTAGTCGCATATTTACCGCATTATAATGTGTGTTATAATAGGCAAACCATACATTAGTAAAATTCAATCTGCCTTCGCACATAGAAGGAATGGGTCAATTAGGTGCTGCGTTTCCGTTGCTTACTTCAGTTAGAGGTCAATTCTTTACGTAATAGCAATCACAAGGCTCTGATTTCAAAGGAATTGCGGAGCGTTCTTACATAATAAAAGTCGTAGTCGCATGGTATTTGCGTTTAGCGTCCTATTTGGTCACGTGGTTCTTTTTTCGCGGGTGTTTTGGCAGTCATGATATGAGGCTATTAATAGATGCGCCTGTCGATCACAGATAGCGGCGATCTTTTGTATTTACGGGTGCTAGCAACGCAATAGTAGAAGATTAGTAGAAGGTTTAGCTTGTTTATATTCACAGTTCTCAACACATAGACAGTTGGATATGAGTTCATCAATTACTACAGGCATACTATAGGCAACTTCGAAAATGCTTTATAATCGCAAAAACTGAAAACAACTAAATATATTATATTAAATATATTTATAACAATAAATGTCTTTTAAAAATGTAGTCGGCGTATACGCTGACTTTGAAATAAAGTTGGCAATTTACTTTTCTAAATAATTAAATACAATTAAACAAAAGTTAAACTATTGTGTTGTGTTTTTCACTTGTAAGCTGCAGATTCACCGCATGAAATGTGTGTTAGCATTGTCAAACCACACATTAGTGTGAGTAAATAAAAAATATACTACGGGAGAGCACTTCATATGTGTCCTCATATGCCTTGTTATGAGTATCTTTCTTCACTATCGAAATATATCGTATGTACATATTTGATTTTAACGCATTCTTTCTACACATTTAAATCACACGTCAATAGCGCCGTCATGCGAAAATGGGTCTTATGCGTTTCGGCAAGCGTTTGTTAAACCCAACATGTGCTTTTGCGCAGTCAGGCCATAGGCGATGCTGTTCGCTTTAAAATCACTCAATATGTTATGTTTCTCCTTACCAGAAAAAGGGATAGCTGAGTGGGCTATTTATATGATGGGCGCATATGGAATAAGACCCATTTTCGCATGACGAGGGTCATTACGTTCTCATCGCGAATTGAAAATGCCACATTTAAAAACAATGCTTTTTGATACAAAATTGAATTCAAAATAGCAAACTTGTTAATAATGGCAGCCTATCCACACAGTAAGGAATGATTTCCTGACCAAGTACGGCAAACATTGTGGTATGATAATTAAACGATTTTCTCTTATCGTGACACTAAACTATTTCGCTTATGATTGTTTTCTCATCTTGGAGGCGAAAGTGAAATTCTGCGAGATGGATTGTGACGCATAATTGTATCAGGGCCACAATTTGTGTCGTTTGAGCATACAGAGAGTAGTCCGGAATTCCTTACACTGAACAGTGCTACATCCTTTGAATTGAGCACATACGCAGTGATGTAGCAAACATTCAGAGATTGTATCTCGAATCAGCTGATTAAATATTCGAAAATATTCATGCGTGTCTGTTGGCGTTATGTAAAAGTCACTAAGATGAAAACTGAAACAGCTACGCCTAAAAGCGCATAAGTGCTCTATACCTATGTTTATGTTAGCGTTGTTGACACCGTGTGAACTGCTCGGGTAACAAGTAAAGCATAAACAGCAATGTTTATATACTTTTATTCCTCCATATACAAGATATGAAGATTATTGTATATTTTGAATTTGTATATGGTGTCAAAAATCAAAAGTTTTGTACACGGAACTTTCATTATGAATTTATATTTTTGGTGAGATAGTCATTTGATATTAGAAAAAATATTCCTTTAATATGATGGTGACTGCAAATTTTCTTTATATTAAGTTCTCATTACCATTTTCATCATACTTTCTATGCTTTCAGAACTTCCAAAAAGCATGTTGTTTTTATTTTGTCTTAGTTATTTCTATGAAATAATAAGGATGATAAAAAGTGCACACAAAACTCGACCCGTGCGCTATGACACACACTTTATAAAGTCGAATGGCGTGTGTTCATTTCAAACTTGCGATTGATTTTCAAAAATGAATTGCGTGTTAAATTATGCAATAGCGAACATCTTCAGTGCCTTCAGCGCTTTGATTATCAAAAGGATATGATGCTTACGTACTTAAAAGCACGTGCTTGTTTGTTTTTGATTCACTATATCTTTCTCCTCTTAAAATTTGGAATCATTGTTGGAAGTACCATTTTAGAAGTTTGATTCTTAATATTTAATCACCTTAGCTTGTTTTATTGGTAATTCAATTTTACAGTACCGCCCCTTTAATATTTTTATTTTTATTTTACAGAATTTGTTTGATTTGATTTTAAGCAGTCACATAAACAACCAAGCTATGTAATATGTAACTTTTACACCCATTATAGCTGCTTCTTCCTGTATTTGCGCGATGATGATCTGAAATATTAACTTTGTGATGCTATATTCCTAAATCTTTCTCTATAAAGAAAGAATGTAGTTAACACTAGTTCGTAGTTTCATTTCATCGTTCCTGAAAAAGTTGTAGCTTTGTTGCTCTGGTCTCTTTCCTACCATTGAGTAATTAAATGGTAATTAAATTGAATGCGTTTTATTTCCCTTTTAGTATTGTTGAATTTGAGTTGCAATGCTCTGAGGTTAAATTTTATTTACACTTAAATGTATCATGAATATTGCTGGGCCAAGTGTGAGGTTTAGCGCTTTAAGACCGGTTTAAACCCCCAATGCTTTGCATTGACCGTTCCAAGGCGCTGTCCCCAGCTTTATTCTTTTATGTGTTATGTATGTTGTTTTGTATTGTGCCGTTTTGTGCTGTTTTGTACTATTTTGGCAAATAATTGCATATAATGAGAATTCAATACTGCTCCAGCAGCTGGAGTTTCACTTCTTTATATTGTAGATGATTATATAAGTAAATGTTTAAATGTACATAACAGTTTTTAAAGCAACTAGAAAGATATCATTTTGGTGGAAATGAATCCGATTTAACAAACCAAACAATTTGATACAATGATGTTTTACATTTAGACTCATGCGACTAGAAGTTGGTATTTACAAAAAAATATATATAATTTTATTGCTGCAGTCTAGTTTTACTTTTGTAAATGATTTTTTTTTTTCAAATATAAATATTCGAAGAGTTTCAGTTCATGAAAAACAATACTATTCACTCATATTTTAATGTATAAATGGGGATAATTATTCAAAGAATTTTGGTGAAGGTAAATAAACACTAATGAGCTTTAATTTCCTTTAATTTCAACCAGATTAGTATTACACTGTATCGACAATGTTCCCGCGCCAGCGAAACAGGTAAACATGAGAGAACCATATCTTCAATACACTACATAACTAGTGGTTTAAAACTGTCGAATGGGGTTAAGAGGCATTATCAACAATTGGCCATGTTTATCAGCAACGGTAATAAGTAATCACTTAAAACCACATAATCACACATGCATGAAGAATTTACCATCTGCAGGTCTAGAACCTGTTTATATAATATAGTTATATAGTATGAATATAATTTAATAAATGTTTAAAGCCCTGTTTAAGCATTTATTGATTCTTAGTTTTAATACTATCTTTTCTTGTAATTTACATAATCTTGTAATTAACATTATTTAATAAATGTGTTTAAAATTTTCTTAATCTTGTAATTTACATACTTTAATAAATCCTAAGAATATAATTTAATAACTTTAAAAGTTAAAAGCTCTTTTCTTGTTATTTACATAATCTTGTAATTAACATAATTTAATAAATGTTCTTGTAATTTACATAATCTTGTAATTTACATAATTTAATAAATCCTAAGAATATAATTTAATTTATGTTAAAAGCCCTATTTAAGCATTTACTGAATCTTAGTATTAATACAATATTTTCTTGTAATTTACATAATCTTGTAATTTACATAATTTAATAAATGTTTTTGTAATTAACATAATCTTGTTAATTACATAATTCAATAAAGGTTAAAAGCCTACATCTTAAGAATATAATTTAATAAATGTTAAAAGCCCTGTTAAAGCATTAATTGATTCTTAGTTTTAATACTATCTTTTCTTGTTATTTACATTATCTTGTAATTTACTTAATTTGATAAATTATCTTGTAATTGACATAATCTTGTAATTGACATAATGTAATTAATATTAAAAGCCAAGTTTAAGCATTTATTGATTCTTATAAGTTTTAATACTATCTTTTATTGTAATTTATAGCTTTTAAATGTTCTGAACCTTAACGGCAGTCTGCTGCATATGTGTTTCTTACGAATTTTGGTATTAAGATAAAGAAATAATTATTAACATTGAAACATTTTCATCAAATCCTGAAGCTTTGCAATGAGGAATACAACAATAAAACACCATAATTACATAGGAATGTATACAAGTCAGTGATAAACTGATATGTACCACCGGCTGGGAAAATGTTTGTTTACCTGTTTCAAATCACTGGCGTTATGTTGTCGATACAGTGTATTATCATAAATAAACGTGCGAATTATATGCATTTGTTATTTCGCCCAGCATTTCACTTAAGTTTCAATTCCTTTTTTATATTTATAGACCTTAATCTGAAAAGCAACTGTCATTAATCTGACTTAATTGCTTGTCTATGATACTTTGGCTGGAATATTTTATGAAGTTATCTTATTTTGATTGTGCTGGCAAATAGACGCATGAAGAAAACGTGACTGTCAATAATTAATTGATTAAATTCCAGCAAGTTCATTCCAAGAAATGTAACTGTTCCTAATCATCAAACTAGATTATGACAGAACCAAATAACCTTCTATTATATCCCACATAACAATCTTGTTTTGTATATCGAAAACATTAGTCTAAAGAACTGAACTCTCATAAGTTGGATTGATTGTCATAACATATTTGTATGATCCTAATACAGTATTAGCTATCATTTCCCTGAAAAGACATCCGATACTTAAGTATGGTATTCTCATAAACAAGTCGATAATTATGTATCCATATTATCTTTTCAATAATTCAAGGTATGACATACATTTTTGGATTTGTAACTTATTCGTTTCAGAGAAGCAGAAATGAAAATTATATTTCTGAAATTCATAGAATAAGGATATTACCTTATGTGTCCATTAGAGAAAACGGGTAATGTAATGAGTTTTAGAATGCATTAACGTTATTTGAAGGACATGTAGCTAATTGCAACATACACGAAAAAAACAATATTCTCATGAATTGAACTAATAGTAATATAAATTGAGTGGAATTAGAAAAAGAAAATTTCCTATTTTAGTTATTCTACCTTTTTATGTTATGTTCTCTAAATTGTTCTCACTAATGTTAAACAATGAGATTTTTCTGAAAAAATACATATGGTTTAATATATTAATATTTTGGACCTGATATTTTCAATAACATATGGATGTAAAACAATAATCACATACACACTCTCAAACTTCAAATATATTTTTTCAGGATTATAAAATGATTATACGTACCATAACATTAATAAAATATTTAAAACGTTTGTTAAAAGTACAAGAAAATACATTGTTGTAGGAATTTTCGAATTGTGGAGCCACTTTTAAGTTAAGTAGCGTAGGAAAGAGTAATTAGAATATGTTTAAAATAAATGCTCTATTTACATTCGTTTCAATTACCAAAGCACTTGTTCTTGAAATCATACCCTCGGTCATTCACTGGCATTCAGTTAGACATGAAACTGTTTTGAACAGATGTCTAGCGAACTTCACTCTAACAATATGTCAAGTTTGTCACTTGCATAAGTGCTCGACCGCGTCCATTGTTCTTCGTCAAATGTGATTTTTATCAAATATTGTTATATTGTAATTCAAAAAAAATGCAGCCATCAATACTTCGTCATAGGCTTGTGATGATATCGTTTAATCATGACCTATTTTCATTTGCAACGAATTATTCCTTCCTTTTATTAAAAAACTTCGCGCTGGGCATGGAGATAACATAAAAACGATTAACTGGAAAATTGAGTGTACATGTGTTTCCAAACACCATTGTGGGAATTCCTTTAGCAGTGTGCCATGTTTTCTCGGTAACATACACTGATGTGATATATGTCATGCCATCGAAAATAAATGCCAATAAACTGGCAATAATTACTGCTGTTGCACATGCTTGGATTGCTAGATGACTTCTACTGCCAGTAATTACTTTTGTACAAAGAACACAGGATTGATATTGGTTTATTTCATGTCGCCAAATTGTATTATGTGAAGCTAGATATTTCCGTGCAAATGACTTCATTCAAAGTCATATTATGTCAATGAGTATTTCCTAGAACGGTTATGGAAATAATAAGTGTCAAAAGCAGGTGTCATTTCAATATACCATATACATGAAACTCTTTCTGAGTTTAATTAAGCATATTCTTTTTATGGAGATGTTTTGAAGCGTGTTCGCAAATTACACTATCTTAAACAAAAAGTTTATAAGAAACTTTCCAATTTAATTAATTAATGTTGAACAAAAGGGTGTGATGTTGACCTACTTAAAAACACATAATTGTTGGATTTTGATTCACTATACCATTCTTCTATTAAAATTTTGAATTATTAATGGAATGACCATTTTATATGTTTGATTATTAAATATTCAATAAAAAAGACTGGTTTTATTGGTGATTCGATTTTACTGTACTGCCCCTTATATACTGTTTTTATTTTCTAGTACTGCCCCTTTTAATATTTTGGATTTTGTCATTGTGTCATCGCTTATATATTACGTCATCAGATTCACTTTCACTGTTTTCGGCTTTATGGATAGTTCATCGGGTTTATATCGTTAAACCTAATTAATATTTGCTCTCTGACGGGCGTTTCTTGTTTGATTTATTTGTTAGCAGTCACATAGACAAGTTATGTAATATGGATCTTTTACACCCAATATTGTTGCTTCTTCCTGTATTCGAACGATGATGATCAGGGGTCGTATTCCAGAAACGTCTTAAGTAATTTGTTTATATTTTCACTTAAGTTCAAAATTACAATATTTTGTATCTCATGACTTAATAAAGACATGCATATGTTTTGGTATTTCTCAAATAACATGTTATTTTGATGTGATTTTCGATGCCTAACTATTGCAGTATGAAATGAAACACTGAAGAAAAATTCCCAAATGCAGGATAAAAATAAAATTTAACTTAAGATACTTCTGGAATACCACCCCTGAAATATGAACTATATGATGCTATATTCTTTAATATTTTTGTTAAAGGAAGAGATGTAGTTGGCACATGTCCGCATTTTCATTTAATTGTTCATCAAAAAGTTGTAACTCTGTTGCTCTGGCCTCCTTGCTACCATCGAATAATTAAATGGTAATTTTATTGAATGCGATTTAATTCCCTTTTATAATTGTTTAATTTGAGTCGCAATGCTATGAAGTTAAATTGTATTTACATGTATATGTATCATGAATATTGCCGGACAAAGTGTGAGGTTAAGCGCTCTTAAACCGGTTTAAACCCCAAATGTTTTGCATTGACCGTTCTAAGGCGGTGACCCCAGCTTTATTCTTCTATGTGCGTTTGTTGTTTCGTATCGTGCTGTGTCGAACTGTTTCGACAAATTGCCACTTGCCTTAAATAAAGGACAAACACATTTTATATAATGAGATTGCAATACTGCTCCAAAAGCTGGAGTTTCAATTCTTTACATTGACGATATGTTGCCACTTCTCTTACAGGAATAAATGCCCTTGCTTCCTAGCGGAACTTTTGTCAACTTTCTAGTAAATGAGCTCATTGTATTTCCGAAAATTGGCTATATAAAAACTCCTCTGCTTTCAGTGTTGATTAGAAAATTAGTTTGCTTAAATAACAAAGATTTGTTAAAACTATTGTCTGCATGCTACCTGTCTAGAAAAAAATTCAGTGCGTATGTAAAACTAATGTTTAAGAACTGTGCAATACTGTGAAAGAGCTGTACGATTAATCTTTTTTTCAGATAATACATGTTGTGAATGTTTAGTAACACATCTAAAAGATGGTTTTGAAACTTTTCAAGAACATGTTTAATGCTAAATATGTACTTTGCGAGTTCCAGAGCAAAACAAGAACATTTAAACAAAATGTCTTTTAAATGAACACTTAAAAATATGTAAGATGTGTTGAGAAGAAAATGAGATAATTAATATGTTATTGTTGATCCTTACGGACATTAATTCAACATACAGTTACGTTAAATTTAGTTTAAATCAATGCAAACGTGTTTACGGTGTTGACCTATGTGTTTCTATGTGTGGCACATGTGAATTCTTAGATCGGATCGGCAAATTTGAGATTTAATAAGTAAAGCTACATACTGTTTTACTTGTATACTCTGCTTTAAGTGTTATTGTCTGGACTATGCTTTCATTCATATGCCAGGAAAATATTGCAGCTGTTAAATCCTATAGTTGCTCGAATTTCACAATTAAATGTCCAATGCTTAACAAAGAGATAACACATAAAGGGATTGTTACAAAATATTCACATCTCTCATATTTTCCATTACTTCATAAAAATCAATTTCCAAAGTCATTTACGGTAAATGCTGTATTTTTTTGCTAATGCCCCATGAATTCATACAGAAGCCATCTGGTTTTGTCGGTTATAAATCTGCTACGTTTGCTGTTTGACGACCATCTAATTAACAAGAAACCGTCGGAGACGGGTGATGCTCCCAAGAGGTTTTTTAACACAACATTGCACTATATATTCAGATACAAGGAAACGTCTTGAGGGGCATAATTTTGGATAAAATAATACGATGGATGGTTTAGCAACTTTAAAATTTCAAAGGGCCATAACTCTCTAAATAAATCATCTAACCAGAACCCACTAATAACATGCGCATCTCCTCAAGGTAGTTAATCTTCCCATAAAGCTTCATTGTATTCCAGTCAGTAGTTGGGGAGAAATGGCCCGGACAAGAATTGCACTATATGTACAGTTTTTAGAAAATTTCAAAGGGCCATTACTCTGTGAAAAATCATCCGACCATAACCGGCTGATAATATGCACATCTCATGTTGGTAGTGAAGCTTCCCATAAAGTTTCATTGAATTCCCGTAATAAGTTGCTGAGAAATAGCTCGGACAAGAATTGCACTATATGTACAATGGACAATTTCAAAGGACCATAACTCTGTGAAAAATCATCCGACCAGAACCGGCTGATAATATGCACATCTCCTCTTGGTAGTGAAGCTTCCCGTAAAGTTTAATTGAATTCCGGTCATTAATTGCTGAGAAATAGCCCGGACAAGAATTGCACTATATGTACAGTTAATGGAAAATTTCAAAGGGCCATAACTCTGTGAAAAAGCATCCGACTAGAACCCGCTGATTATATGCACATCTCCTCTTGGTAGTGAAGCTTCCCATAAAGTTTCATTGAGTTCCGGTCGTTAGTTGCTGAGAAATAGCCCGGACAAAAATTGTGCACGGACGGACGGAAACACGGACGCACGGACGGACGGAGAGACGAAGCGGCGATTATATTCTCTACCAAATTTTTTTGGGGGGAGCATAAAAATTATTAAAGTACAGTACATCTTATTTATCTTGACATTGACTTAAAATGAACACAAAGATCCAGCATGTTTACTGCCTTATTGTCCGGTAATAAGAAATAATAAACTGAAATGACATGTGTCTGTACGATATTGGTTGTTCCACAATGCACTGGTTATCACAAAAATGTGTAGATCATGGGGAAAATACACACAACTAACCAGGATTGTTAGCGAACGTTCGTATACATATGGTAGAAAATATGCATAACGTTTGAAGCATACTTTGTGAATTACGCGCGACACAATACATTCCTTAGCTTAAACGGACCATAACTCCACTGATGTCACATAAAGCAAGCATCAACATTCCCAGATGCACATGTTCATGCGGTGGAAAGTAAGTAAATATTCGTCCCTCTAAGCGTTACACCTTTTCCAGATTACTAGCAATACAAAAAGCACTGCAACGGCACCATCAACGTACGGACAATCGCAAATCCTTAGATGTATTACACACTGATAATTAAACAAAGAGGGCTTTGAATTAACAGAGAATGTTGATCAATTTGGCACAATCATACTTACCTGAAGCCAGCTACACATTAAAAACAAATACAGTAAAGTGTTTCCGAGGCATGTGGCAGAAAACTTATATTATGTTCCTTAACACCTACAGCTGCTAACAAAGTATAATAATCAAAATACGTACTCCATTTTTATATTTTGGTTCTGATCGTAACTGGATTTGATAGCCAATGTTAAAATCCTATTACACTTAATTTTATGTTGTTATTTAAATATTGCTAAATAAACACATTGCAATAATTGTTCACATGTTGTTTTAATTTTCTTAGCTCGGATAGAATTTCTTAAAAAGTAAATGGCCATGGTTCCATTTAAAAGTATACTTCCATTTGCATCTAATAATGACATTCTAGAATGCTTTAAAAATGGAATAGAAATTATTGTTATTATTGCAAACATCCCATGAGTTAATATTATGAAGAATGGAATATGATGAAAAACTATAAGAACTCTCATAGAATTACAATTAAATATGAAAAAAATCATAGGTTGACCAGCCGACTTATCTAATAAGAGAACTTTTCACTTTTCGATTAATTGAAAAAATTAAAAAGAAAATGTTTCAGATTTGTGAAGTTATTTTTTGTGCAAGGAACCCGTGATACTGTGCATTAAACATGCTCTTAAAAAAACATTATATTCTCATATTGACAATTTAAAAACTTATAATTATAAAGCGTAACAAACGCGAAACGATTTATAATTTGAACAGTTCTGTCGTTATCGTTATATTTTGTAACATTACGATGAGATACATTACTTATATACAGTATCAAATAATTACAACTATGTCACAACGGATGGCCGACAAGTTAAAGCGCTAGTCTTTTACTCCAAGTGTCAGTGTTTCGAGCCCTGATGTTGATTCCATTATCTTTATTTGTTTAATTGTTTTATAGTGAAACTCTTAAGAACCGATGTCTATACAGTTATTAATTTAAAGAATTTAAAGACAAACTTTTAATATGCCGAAATCTGTGAAAAGGTCCCTTAAAGTGTCAATAAAATTCAAACGCTCCGTAATGCCTACAAAATCTACGAACTGTGCACATGCGTGTATATACGACTTATCTCTGTATTTTCTTTACTGTTATTTACTGTTTTTGGATTCCAAATGTGTTTTTTTCCTTCTTCCATGTTCTTTCTTCTTAATTATTTACCCACATACCTTTGACTTATCACTAACAGATTTATGCTTAACAATTTCTTGTTTTTTCTCTTTATTATAGCGATGACGATGTTTTTAATGTCTGTCAATACGTTATCGAGTACACACTGCTTGCTTACTCTAACAGTCTGTCAGATAACAAGAAGTAACGTACATTCATACGTTCTAAAATATTGCAAAAGAAAGTAGACTTGTTTGTGCATCACTTGTGTATACACTATGTATGCACATGTTTATTTGTTACTTGTAAATCCATTTTTCTTGGAAACTGATGAAACTATATATACCTTTACTATTTAATTATATATGTGATCATGATCGCCCGTACGCAAATACTGAGTATGATAACAATTATACTTATGGGATAATCTATATAAAAAGCGAATTATATTTTCTCTTGGCAGCTCCCTCTATCTGGTAAAACTAAATTAAGACCGCACGTTTACACTCTGGATCAGCACAGGATTTATTTGACGGAGTATTCCGAAGATCCTCGACTTCCTATTTGAACATTCAGATATCATGAACGACTTTTGGTAATGTGATAGTGAATTAACCCAAATCGGCCGAGTAAGTGCAATAAGGACAAAACCATGGGTCTGTTTATACTGGTATCTCCTTACTGATTCGCTAAATATGAAATGTCAACACTCAAACAGTATGTTGTTGTTTTTTTTATTCGAATCCGTATAGAGGACACATTTGACATCGAGTTGATATTGAGATGATTTTTTTTTCGAACGACTTAACATAATCTGAATTATTGTGAGAGTGTAATTTAATTAAAATGAGTAACAGTATTTGGCGCTATTGTCACAATAGTAAGAACAAAACCTAACATATTCTTATCAGCACATACACAATCAAACAAAGGCCGAATACAATAGAGCATACACTAGTACTGAGCGTGTCGAAATCTTTAGAAAATCCTGATGGCACGAATACAAGCTACAATATTTGTGTTGAGTCTCTTCAAAATGGCTTGGATGCTTCTTGATCAATGTGCTGACGTATCGCTGACATACGTCTTTCAGATTGTCACATTTCTGTATCATACATAATAATGCATTGCTAAACTTTAACAAGATATAATTATGGACTATAATGTTGATTAAAGCTTAATAGCTTCAACCAGGCGCTGCATGCCTTCAAATGTTTCCCTGGTCAGTATAATAACACAGTTCTGTTTCAAAATTTAGGCTCGCTAATGTCTGTTGGGCCTAATATAAGAACATATTGGTTTGTCTTTTATCAGCACATATTTGCTTGGTGAAAAACAGTTCTCCTGGCAACAAAAGACCACAAAAAGTCTAGTGTTGTCAAATCATTGTAATGTCAATGTAAGAACTCCTCTTGCCGGTAACGTGTAATCTCCGTTTTACCACCATGCCCAAGCACAATACATTAACACTATTTGTGAACACAAGAATCAATTATTTAAAAGCCGGAAGAAACTTAACGTTAAAATAGAAGGACCTTTGAAGATGACCAATACCCTAAAATGGTTTATTAAAAGCAGGTGCAAAACTAAGTTATTGGTAAATATTGTGTTGTAAGCTTCTTGACATTGATCGCCCGAAAAGACAAATAGCTTCAGATTAAATGACTGATAACATATTATATGAGTACGACAGAATAAGTCCGCAACAAGTTACGTGACATACACAACAGAGCACCGCATAACGGAAGCCACGCTCGGCTACGTATGCAGTTTTGAATAAATGAAAGCTTGTCAGAATATTTTTTAAGGTCACAGTGACCTTGACCTTTGACCTAGTGACCCAAAAATTGATGTGGCGTGTAGAACTCATCAAGGTGCATCCACATATGAAGTTTCAAAGTTGTAAGTGGAAGCAATTTGATTTTAGAGCCAATGTTCAAAACCTCAACAAAATGTTAAGGTTTTAGCCGAGCTTAAAATTATGTCTTGCACACATACAAAGTATAAATAACATGTATAAAAAGTTTCATTTGGAGTAACACAAAACTGTTTGAAACACAAAGTACAAAGATGTTAATAGTTTACCTAAGTTCAAATGTATGTACCGCTTCTAAAAATATCGCAACATACACACACATAATGTCTTGCACTTCTTCTAAGTATAAATTAAGTTTTATGTTGATACATAGAACACTGTAACACTAGTAATTTAAAGTTACAACGATTTATTTTTCAATAACAGTGACCTTCACCTTAACCCCAAATTGCTCCAAATGCAACAATATGGAAGATCAGTTTGCCAGCTAGAGAAAGGAATTGTTGCAAGCAAACGTTATCTGAATTTCCTACATCTTGGTCAATAACTGTCTCTTTAGACCCTTATCAAATATGTGATAAAAGTTGAATCTTAAAAGATTATTAACAATATTGACAAATGAAGATTTGAGAACAAAATTAATGATAATTGCTACAATCCTAAGGGTCAATGACTCAAGGCGTTTTTGCATGAAAGGGTCAGGTCATGGGAAGCAAAGCATATTGGTTGGCCTTTTAAGACATGTAATAATGCATACTACATAAGACTTTACCGTATATAGTAGAAATTGTATATTAAGTGCCACTGAGAAGCACCTAGTTTTATACCTCATGTAAATATGAGCTTAATTGGGTAGATGAAGAAGGGAACTGAAGGGGAAAAAAATCTGGTTTCTTTCCTTTCTGAGGTCATCGCTTCTAAATTAAGTAACCCTATCCACTTTCACTGTCTTTGGTTACATGCATAACATGCATCAATCGGGTTGATAGCGTTACACTTTATAAATATTTTCTCTCTGACGTGCAATTCTTGTTTAATTAATTTTTATAGCGGTCACATAAACAACCAACCTATGTAATATGGATCTTTTACCACCAATATTGCAGCTTCTTACTGTATATGATGCTATTTTCTTATACGTTTTTGGAAAAAGGAGGGATGTAGTACTCTTGTTCGTAATTTCATTTCATCGTTCCTCAAAAAGTTGTAACTCTATTGCTCTAGTCTCCTTCCTACCATTGAGATTGAGTAATTAAATGATACTTAAATACAATGCGTTTTAATTGCCTTTTAATATTATTTAATTTGAGTTGCAATGCTATGAGGATAAACTTTATTTACACTTATATGTATCATGAAAATAACTGGGGCAAGTAAGAGGTTGAGCGCTCTAAAACCGGTTTAAACCCCTAAAGCTTTGTATTTACCGTTCCCATGTTTATTCTTCTATGTGTGTATGTTGTTTCGTATTGTGCTGTTTTGTACTGTTTTGACATTAGGTCACTTGCCTTAAATAAATTCAATTGAATATAATATGAATGCAATACTGCTCCAGCAGCTGGAGTTTCACTTCTTCATATTGTTGTTACTGATGTAGAAAGTAATGTTTAATTGCGTCACCCCAGTAAATAGTTTTCTTCATTAAAATTCAATAAAATCAAACTGGCATTGACATGTTTAATAAAGAATACAATTACATAACTAAATGATAGAAAAACAGAAAGGCATTCTCAGGAAATCGCAAAATGTTCAATTGCTGTCTATAATGTTACCACAGTTTTATGAGGTCATATTTTACGACAACTGATAAATGTGTTTTCATGTTCCTATATGATAAGTACAAACATTAGAAGGCATCAAGTGGGATTGGGTCATTATTTATTTTAGAGTATGAAAGCCTATCTGAGAAAGATAATTGTACAAGATTTGTGAATATAATATAATTAACTATATATATAAAAAACTGGATAACATAGTTAAACTGTTAATGGTCATTTATATGTTGTTTTCGCGCTCAAATGTATCATTTAAATCTAAAACCTCTCAATAAACATGATACAATTCCATGTTACAATCTCAATATGACATATAATTGACAGTATTACATTACTGCACAAAACGATTGGTTAGCCCAATTCTTGAACAACAATAAACAATGTAAATTGTAGAATCATGGAAATTAGTTTAAGGGCATGCTTTCCAAGAAGAAAATCCACTCGGAAGGTAGTGGATGCATTTCGAAGATATTTGGGTCATATGTCTTAAAGAGCAACAATTTTTATTTCGTTTTTAGCGTTGCAATTTTTTACTCTATGAATTACTGTGCATAATTACGTAATCCAAGGCACGCCCCTAATACCAATTTTCAAGAATCTCTAAAATACACTCGCCTTTATTTTCAGTCCTTCGACTTGGTCAAGTAAAGTAACTTATAAGCGATCAAAATGGATTTTATTTTAGTATGATAAGGTATTTTTGCCAACTTAACAAATACAATTTAGATTATATCGAATAGTTTAGTACTTAGTGGATTACCATTTTGTTGTCAAAATGCTTCCATGCACAAACTTCTTCTTTCCAGCATGATTCATCTTATGGGCAATATAACACGATACTATAATCACTGCTCGTTGCATTAATGTTTGAAATAGTTTCTTGGGGCAATAATCGATAATGGCCAACCGATGAAAACCACTGGAAATGTGTTTGACATAGAGGTCGTGTGGCCTTACATGTAATCAATACAGGAATTGTGTTACGGAAATAGGCCATTAAAGCTATGTTGCTTACGGACAAGAATAAAAGTCGACTTAATACATGTTATTTTCTTTCTATTCAGAGGATTCAGAGGGATACATTCGACACATTTTATACATTTATTTATTTTAATTTTACACTTTATTAACGCAATAACATTTTCAAACTATATTCAAGCGAAATTATTTAAAAGGATATCAAATTTACCAGTGGTGCTAAATGTACGACACCAATTATGTAAATAAGTCAATTTGCAATGTTCTTGCTTGAAAACATAAATTTGGACGATTCGGCTCATTAAGATGGTCATATTGGGAAAGATAAGCCTACTGTACAAGTAACCATAAGCGTAAAGCTGTCATGTTGTTCTTGCAGATCGGTGTAGACAAAGGCATAATTCAGATTATTCAAATCATGGTATATTTAATTGTGGTTATTGTATTTTTGGGGGTCGGCAAGGCAGTAATTGATGTGTTAATATTTTTCAGAACTTTTATATGTAAAGAAGTTCTTACACAGATATATATATGTTATGGCCTGAAAATATGTTTCAGAGATTCGCCGCATTATAATGTTTTGTACAATATCATATTATAAAAAATTGTAATGGAACAACTAAAATTTCACGGCTTCTCATTCATGTTATGGATTAATGGCCTTCAGGATTTAAAAAATACTTCGGGCAATTGGATATTTGTTTCGAT
Organism: Dreissena polymorpha; assembly: GCF_020536995.1. Lineage (NCBI taxonomy): Eukaryota > Metazoa > Mollusca > Bivalvia > Myida > Dreissenidae > Dreissena > Dreissena polymorpha. Next base: position 40,803,824 of record NC_068357.1, read on the forward strand.
TTGTTTAAATGAATTTCAACATGTTGATCATCATTTGTATGAAATAGTGTGGCAAAATACTTAACTTTAATTCAGTTTGAATTTCTGGACAGTTGGTGTGCGGATTAATTGGTTATAAAGGAAAGTGACGTTCAACAAACAAACTTGAACATACTGTATTGTATTATATTAAAGAATACTGATACTTTTTTGCAACTGTCCCAGAAAATATTCAAGCATCAAATCAAGCTCGCTAACAGGGGATTACAAATGACATGCTCAATCACTCCTCTTGAAAATGTACAGCTAGTAGATATTAGATTATTTATTGTATCGTTGATCAGCAATAACAATTCATTGCACATTATTAGAAACCATCCAGTGGAAAAATTGCATGAGAAACTATGATGCATGTTCTCTTTAGCTTGACATGCACATTTATCATGTTAAAAATACACAAACAGTAGTCTTGAACAGGAAACAATAAAATATGAAACGAACTCCCTTACGTACTCTTTTTGCAGAAACATTAAATGTATATCTTACAATTAAAGTGAAAGTCAATGTGTTCAGGCCTTTACAAGAAACAATAAAATTCATCTAGGGGAAAAGATTTGAAACATAAAATATTTATTTTTATAATATTTTAAGTAATAAATTTAGATTGCCTATGATAAATGTAAAACTTATATCTTATATGTATTAAAATAACAACGTGCCATTTGTGGACAATACTTTTCAATAACCAAACTCCACATTAATATGTGACTCAATATTTCTACCATACATTTTGTTCTCACATGATACCATAACATCTTGATTATTATTCATGTATACTGAATTACAGGTATTAATAGTTAAAGCAAACCAGTGAAACCAAAAAAGGATTACCATGGTACGATTGGCGTTATAATTGTTTACAGCTTGTTGTACATACTGGTACGATTATATGATCACGCGAAATTGATAATTCATACTGACATTGAAAATTGTTCGAATTGAATACAAGTTAATGTTGACAAAGGTGTACTAACAGTTATAATTCCCCTGACTGCTTTTTACAATGTGCCACACGCTGTTGACTATTTTGTTTGCAATTAAAAAGTTGTTAAAGTTTTAAGCAGCTAATTATCATATATAATATACAAATATTACATGGATCTGCAGTTATGTGGTTTTAGTGCAATGAATATATATTTAGCCTTAGTTACTTGACACAAAAAGCTTTAATCTCTGTGTTTATCACATAATTACCAATTATGAACGAGAACATATTGGTAATCTGATACACATGAATGTTTTAGCTTAGTAAAATTATGCTAAATTCAATTATTTTACTGCATGAGCTGCATTAACCTCAATATATCTTTTTGCGTTCGAAATGTTAATCAGAAGTTCTGTGTGTGTATGAGTATTTCGAAGTTTAAGTGGTCTTTCCGCACCTAAAGCTGCATTATGTCGTATGTGTGCCCCAGTTCTCCCATTTATTTAACTTACTAAACTTACAAAAGTTGAGATGAATGTCGAACTATAGCTGCAATTCCAGCTATTTAGTTGTTATTGAAAGATTTTCCATTTTTGTGTGGTCTTGTGCTGTGGGAGAAGCTTTAGTACCAGGGTGAAATCAACCTGTCCGGTATAGTGACCACCAACCAAATACATATGCTTCCGGAAATGTGTATTGAACCCGTGTCGCCAGGTGAGAAGGGCGTGTACCAGCGACTGTGCTTACCGGACAGCCAGAATATCTAAAGTTTCCCAGTAGCAATTTTGCTCATATTGGCTTAATGCCCACATACAGTAATCTATTCTTTATAATAACTTGTAAATTTGGGGCATGCCAAGTACACGTGCACCAATTATTACTCCAGTTATAAAGAAAACATAAACAAGGACATAAAAATCGATGACCGTGAATTGTGTGCACTGTGCCAGGAGAATTCGAAAACTACCAGAACCCATGTTTTATTGAATTGTGTATTAGCATGTGTTGCCAATAATCCGAAAGTAATGACTGAAATGGTATTCCCATTTACATAATAATGGCATAACAATTGACTGTGGCGGTTGAAAAATTGCATTTAGTTCTGAAAATATTGCCTTATAATACAAATTAAATATTTGCAACTGCTGTTGAGTCAGAAATGGATTCAGTCAAGCTGTACTCTACAAAATAAAATGCATATCCACTGTTGTTGTACAATTAGTCATTTTGACATCGAAATGCTGGCTCATAGATCAGATTTACACTCAATTGTTCATTATCAGATCTTACGTTTGAACAAATAACTTACGATGTATAGAAATGGGCCTTAATGGGCTGAACTTAGCGCCCTTACGTAATCTGAATCATGAACAATGGTTCTCATAATATTGGCCATTCTGATTGTTTCTAAGGTTTGTTACTATGAAGAAGTGCTAGTTCTAAAAAAGTATATTAATGGAAGTATGAAACTCTTGCTCTCGTTGTTCTTAACATATTTTTAAAAATAAGCGGCATATTAAACATTTGATAAAGCTGCTTTAAATCCATCAACAAACTAACATAATTTTGTGTTGCGTAATATGAAAATCATAGCATCACCCTGGAATATACATGAACTCCTTTATACTGAACACCGGAAATCATGAGAATGATCGTCGTAATAGTCATGTATAACGATAAAAAAATGCAACTTCTAAAAAGACCGTGAATCTAATAATATCTGCTTACGATGCCTGTATGTTTTTGCAGTTTTTGTCTTGAATTATTGAGGAAAACTGTTTATGAGTGTGAATTATTATAGTCTGATTCAATTCGCATATAAAAATATGTTTTGTGTTAAATAGTGTTAATAAAAGTTTCGGTTATTGGCTTCTACCGCAGCACGCCGATCGCCAAAAATGTTACTTTTGACAAATATAACCAATTTGTATCACGCCCTAAATGTATTTTAAGGTCTAAAAAAGTTAAAGCACACAATGAAATCTTTACTTGCACAATTTACGTTCCGTAAATTATGGTCGATACTTAAGTTTATGAAATACTAATCTTTGTACTAAGTGAACAATGTACAGTCTTGAATAATCTTTCTGCAAAACAAAATAAATTAATTGCAGTGATACAATACATGTCATCGTTTGCTAGCAAGCACAATTATGCATTGGTATCCGTTAACGAATTTCATACCAATAAGTATACACACATATAATCTAGAATTCTCTAACTTCCAAACACTGCATTTTTTATATTTTGGGGTATCGAAATGTTTGGCGACCAAAGAACAATTATTAGTTTTTAGGTCCTGACATCTTACAGTAATCAAAGTAACAGATAATATTTTCCTCAGTCATGAGTGATATTTTGCACATTTGAATAAAATGCATGCTTTATTTGTAGAATCTATAATAAGTGTTTTATTGTCTGAGTTTGCGATTCGGTAAACATGCCCCTTAAACCCTTAAGATTTAAAAACAAATAACATGTTTACGATTATAATACGGTTTTATAAATTGTATGTTGTGGTTTCCATTTTTAAATGTACATTAAAATCTGAAAACAAAGTTTCAATGCTCAAATAAAAATGCAAAACAATATGTTCTTACAAAGCTGTTTGTACTTTCACTGCTGTTTGAGCTTTTTCTTTATAAATACACTACCCAGCCGCCAAGCCGATATGCTAACTAGACCAGGGGAACAAAAGTCGGGTCTTTAAAAACCAATATATTAAATAATTATTTGCAAAATATTATTTACAATTCTGAAAAAGAAACCCATATATATCATATATATTAATTGATTGTTTGGCATTTATCATGTATAATAATGAACATAACCTAGAAAGTATATAGTTTATTAATTGCATAGCTCTGTTGAGTAAATTTATTATATAAAACCTTCATTTCAAAGTCGCACTTACATTGTATAGTCCAATATTGATTCAAATCTTATTATCTGCTTATAAGAGCCATAATTGAACTTACAGTCAGATAAGTCTTGCTTTAAAAGGCAAATGGAAAGCCTACTTCAAAAGGTACGTTAATGTAGTCGCATGTCTAATGACTCTTGCAGATATGTTGACATGTCAATACAGCTGAAGTGGTTAATGGGACAGAATAATAATTCAAGGGACTACAATATGGGCTTGGTGATATGTTGTTAAAATACCTTTTGTTAAGCTCTGATAACGATGGTCTCCTGAATATTTCATCAAATTCTGATTAATCTGCGACATAAATTTGCTGAACAAGAACACCAACTGACACATAAAGAAATGGTCTGCTGTGGAACAGAATTGCACAGAACAAATAATAAAGAAGTTATAGGTATAAGTTAAGATTTCAGAGCAAAGTCACAGCGAGTGCCACGAGATTAAAGCATTGACATTACACATGCCAAATAAAAGGTAGTCCTTAGTAAATGTTTCGGAGTACACAAAAACGGCATACTGCCTCGAATTTGATGCAACTACATAACAAATGACATTGAGAGTACTGGTTTGAAGAAAGATTGTATAGAGAAATTTGGATTTGAGCCCAAGGGTAAGATTTAGAAATGTTCAGAAAATTTTAGTTTATTTCATTTTAAAAATTATATATTTATTGAACAAAAAACTATCGTATCCATCAAAATTCTCCACAAATTTTCCTCAGTTCAATGCTCGTATTAGCTGCTAGCTGTGCGTGTTGAAACAGACAAGCAACTTTAAACAGTAATTTTAAACATCACTACAAAAATTAGTAATTAACAGTTTTTTTCAAATTTCAAGAATGTATTTATTTTCCCAAAAATGTAATCATTCTATTAATTACCAGACATGTTACATCCCAGTTCTGACAAAAGTTTGGTGTACTGTGAACTCCAACTTCTGCCCATTATGCCAGTAATGCCCATATTTGTGTATGATATCTATAGCTAAAGTATGATGGTCCATCAATAATTGAACATGTCTGCTCAGCTGCTGAACCGAGATTAATGTCACATTTGTAAATCCCAGTGCTTGAAAAATTTATTGTATTATTTCTAGACAATATCCCAGTCACGTTTGCAAAAGTCCGGTCGACAAAGGGAATTGTTTGCTTAAATAAACCTGACTCTATCTCTACGACATGGCATATTATTGGAATAACAGTGGTTATATAGAGTCTAAGTCCTAACGGATTTCTGTAAATGTCATCAATTACAAAATATTTAATGCAAGCATGCATGCAGCCGTTAGTTCTTAAGTCTTGGAAAATGTCCAACAATATCTTTAAAAAGGTACACACCCGGTATTGAGACTGTCATTTATGCTGTATATGTAAATTGCATCGCTTAATCATTAAAAAAAAGAATAATTTCAACCATACAAATTTACCACAGATACATATCATTAGGGAATGCATTCTGTGTAAACAACTCAATGCCGAATGATTTTATTAACCCAAGTGGTAATTTCAAAATATAACGCTAGTAGATATAAATACTTTATCAATATCTCAATACACTTTGAAATTAAGTTTAAACAATGTGTTTTAGTCATTTAATATACACGTTTTTATATGAGACAACGATGTCAACTCTACCGTATGACATACCGCTGTTTTACATGTCCGTGAATGAGCAGCTTTAATATTAAAATGTCCACTTTGAGGACACAAATACGCTTGAGTAGCCCTTTTAACCTTCACAAAATAGAATGTTACAGCTTGCATGGATATGGCAGGCGTTTTAATGAGTCCTACAACAGATTTTCTTGGACAAATATCAATTCATAACAGACTGTCAACATCTATTTCCTATGTAAATGTTGACACTAGCCGGCCATTATCGATGAGTAGGTCAGGCGGGCTTGAGCCAGATTCAATTGTTAAGCCAGCAGAAGTTAATAAAGCTTATTGTTTGGTTTGCAGATCATAGGAACTAAATCCCTTCAACCATCCTAATCTGCCAGTAGCCACAGATCAATATTTCATTATCATATCACAAGGCTGATATCAATAGGTATCTGATATAATTGTGTATATCATTTTATTTTATGTTTATATATGTCAATTTTTCCTCACTTGGTCATTGTTTTCGGGATAAATGGATTAGATTCAACGAAACAAACAACTTGATACTTGGATGTACTGCATTTTAGAAACCATCAACATAAGTAACAAAACACGTTTTCTACAAGTATTAAGTACAATCGCTAATGAGGTCATGTTAACTATGATTACAATCACACATTTAAATGATTCACGCTGAAAATTCATGCGTGCAGCAAATTTAGGGCAGTAACCTGTAATTCACTTTATATGAAGTGCCAAACTATTGTATCGGATACAAAAATATTCGCGCTCGACAAGTCGTGTTGAAAGAAAAGCAAACAGTTTCAAAATGAAATTCTAATGACGGCGTTTGAAAAGTGGCAGGATTGAGAGTTGTGTCTGATAATCGCAATTTAAACTAAGCCGAGTCTTTAGAATATTTTAAAGAACGTATTTCCATATACAAGACTTACTATATAGTGTATCTGACATATTCCACACATTTGTATTAACATGAGTTTGCCAAAATGGATCAAGCATTCTATGACACGATCTTTTGTTAAATATATTCATAATATTGCATTTAAGTTTAGTTTATGTTTTGTATGTAATTGTTTACAAAGTGGGATATCTATTCAAAGATATTTGTTGTATCTAACATAACAGTTTTGCCGGAGTGATACACAACGACTAAGCAAAAAACGGTTGCACAAAATGAATTTTGGAAAGGTACATTGAAATCATTTGATGAACTGTGTAGAAAATCAGCTTCTTCTTCAAAACCATATATAATGTAACCTAGACATGACAATTGTTAACAAAATTGTATTTTTAAAATCATGATTCGAAAAAGGCGTTTATTGTGTTTGGGACTTAATGCACAATACGGAAATGTTTAACTTTTACCGTTACGATGAGTTTTGGAAAGTAAATTACATTCAACCAAAATGTTTTCCTATGCATTATTAACGCAGTAACACAATACATGAAAGTAAGAATTTCAAATGAAACTTAATGTGTGAAGTCCTTCATCCCAAATAGCCACGTTCCATCTTATTGAACACAAAGGGTACGCATCTTATGCATGATATAATTAGAAAAATGATTCTTCGTCAGCGTGTGTTTCCGATTGGTCAAACATTTTTACTTTTATTGAATCAAAAGCATGGCGACATATTTTTGAAATGCCCTCGTGTTGTATGTTTTACGATTTTACAATGGTTTCAATATGGAATTGTACACACAATCATAGGAAAAACTCCTTCTTATTTAAAATTTGACATGCCACTTCAGCCAGCTGTACTTGTTTGGTACTTAGAGTGAAACAATTCAATATTTGTTTTGGGAATGTAGGCGTGCCAATCTGTAAATAACATAAATTGTTTTTTTATGTTTTCATTTTCCGAACTTTCTAAATATGCCATACTTTAGAATTGAAGATCTAAATACAAATGTACATTTAAACGTATTATTTGATCTGATAAAAATGTTTATTTATTATTGTAAAATGAACAATAAAACTATTACCAATTTGAAAGCAGCCAAATCGTACATATCATTGCACTGCCTTGATGAAATTAATTATTTTAATGATTTTCGTAACAGTTAATTTAGAATTGTTGTTAGACCTTTTCCAGCAGTTGTGATTAAGGAATGTAATACATTATGTAACGATGGAAATATTGTTCATATTGTAATGATAATGATATTGAGTGTAAAAAGTATAAAATGTGTTTTAATAAACATATATACATTGATCACTCAGTACGGTGTGGAGTGGGATACCATCGACCCACAAACACATATTGACAAGCACAATACAATATATTGAACGGAAAAAAAACAAAATAACACAGATGTGCATCAATTCATCAATTTCTTTTTATTTCAACCTTTACTATATTTATGTCTGTCAGCTTCTAGATCAGTGTTCAAGGCCTTGCTTACATTACTCAACACAGAAAATTAAAACAAAAACACAATAACAAAGCAACAATCTGACATAAATGCTTGTTTATCATTCTTTGCCTGGAATATTTCATGATGAGATTTCATATTGAATGTGTTTATCAATCGGGAGACAAAAAAACGTGACTGTCTATAATCTATTGATCAAATTACAGTCTTAGAAATGTTGCTTGACTTATAAAATATATTGAGACTCGACTCTTTAATCATCTCTTGAATCCCACAAAAGCAAACTCTGGTTTCATATATCGTAAACAGTAGTGTAATTAACTAAACTCATATTGAAATGAGGTTAGATTAAATGTCATATAATATTTTACGAAGCAAATAAAGTATTAGCTATCATTTCCTGCAAATACATCTGATACTTAATTATGGTAATGCAAGAACCAATCCCGTAATTATTTATCAAAATGTCATAATACTATCTCCCTATTTGCGGCTTTGATTTTTTTAATGATTCAGTACAGAGTATCAGTCATTAAAATAATTATATTTCTGAAAACATCTCATAATTACGATGTTAACTAATGTTTCCATCAGATCGAAAACGTGTTATGCATTTAGGTTAGGTTCAATAATATTTCATAAATGAAATAGTGTTATGTGTACTATAAAAGAACAAACAAGTCTGGATGTTTTGCAGGAATAATAGTATATCATGTATAACCATCCGTTTCAACAAGTTCATATTCTGAACAGTTTTCTAAACTAGGAAAGATTCTTGAATATATGGTAATCCTGTAATATAAAATACAATACAAACAAGAAACAGATCAACACAAAAGGTTGTTTGCATGCAGCCCAAAATTCCATTATGAGAGGAAATAAAATTATTGAACGGTTTATTATTTCATAATTGTTATATTGTTCGTGTTATTATGTTCATATTTTGATTAAGTCACCCATAGGTTCATAGTCAACCAATAATAATTACATGTAAGATAAATTAACAAAGGCAACAGCATTAAGTCAATGCTACAGTAAAACTTGTGGTAATGTTCTTTTAATCTAAATGAATATTTATTTCATTTCATACATTTAAATAAAAGTGTACTTATATTTGTATTCTTTTCTCCAGTATTAGTGCCACTCGAACAAGTTCAAAGCTAGTATATCTTTTGGAAGATTACGACGTTTACTTGTGATTGCCAACAACACATTTTGCGCTGTTTGAAGACCATTGCATGATATCCAAAGTCACGCTTTGAAAAGTTCATGATAAAGAAACACTTGACAATTACCGCAGCGGTATGCCAACCTACTGAGCTTTTAACAAGGCTTTGCTTTTATCAGTTTTTACTGTTGACATATTGCAAGAAAATGATACAACGTTCAAGCAGCGGACATATGGTCAAGTATTTTCACTACGTTTTAGACGTACTTATATGCATCCATTTTAATTTACGGAATAGTCGTCTGAAATATTCAGTGTCTAACAATACTCAAATACATTTATCTGGTAAATGTAACCGACGAAGATGCACACACTTCAATTACATTAACATATGTTCAAATGTTAAAAGTTATGTTACTGGTTTATCCTATGATTACAAAATGATGTTGATTGTACTTCATGTTATGTTATATCCATTTGTCTTATTACATGTAAAAATGTTATATACAATACGTCTGACAAACTAAACAAAATGTATCCGGCGAAATGAAAATATAGCCATAGTGTTGATATATCTGGAACTGTTCAATAATTTATATTTTACATGTTGCTGCACTTTTTGGATGAACTCAAAATTATATCACTTTATCTTATTACTCGTGTGTACCTATTGTTATTGTTGAAAACAATGTCGACCTTTAAACCGTTAATGCAAAGAAACATTTTGAATTCATAAATTAAAAACTAAGAATTCTAACGGTTTAACTAATACACTGCTTTTTTACATAAAAAACATAAGTATAATTTACATGCACTTTTGATGGTCGCCTTTAACTATGTTTTTTATAAATTATATTATTGTATTATATATTATTATTATTATATTATTACTAATAGGTTTGTGTATCAACACTGATCAAGCTTTGTATATTGTAAATGCATGTGTTTCAAGGTTTATGTCAAAAAAAATTACGCTAAACCAAGGCCGTTACTGTATGTCTTCGACGTCACTTACTTTTTGTTAAATTGATAGCAATAATAAAAGGCAATGGCCGAAGCATGTTTATTTATTGGTTTTTTAAATAACAAAAGAAACGTGTTTGTACGGAATATTTTATGTTTTCACTTTTTATGTTACGTATAGCTGTTATTATTTATTTCTTTATATATATTTAAATATATATATTATTGCCCTGCACATGTTTTTGCCTGAAATACTAATACTAATTTATGTTTGCGCAGATTTATTGGTATATTATCCTCAATTACATGTACCAATATATTTTTAAGATGATTTATTTAAGTGTACAAGAACATATCTTGTTTGATAAATAAGTCAGCTTGTGAAATGTCTTTTTGTTGAGTAACATGAGCAATGTGAATTAGGAACTATTATAAATTAATGCAAATTATTTAATACATGTTGTTATCTTTAGAAATGATGGCACTGAAATCTAAGTATAAAATGACAGCTTCTTATAATCCATTTGCACTATCTATTCAAGTACTTGTCTCTTTAATCATGTCATAATTATTCATTTTCATTCAGGGTTAAAGAAAAACTGTTTTAATAGAGGTCTTAAACCAACTATAGTTCAATGACATGACAAACTTGCCACTAGCCATAGTTCTTTGTCCTTTATCACATCGAAATGTGTTATCAAAATATTGTTGTATTCTAATTCGCAACGAAACTGAAGCCCTTAATAACTTAAGTTGTGTGACGATACCATTTCATTAGCAACGAATTAGTCCCTACTTGTATTTCAAACATTCGCACTATTTGACAGCGGACATGAATACGACCACCTAAAAAATAAAGAGGATTCCCACGGGCAACGGTGAGGATTCTTTTAGCAGTGAGCCATATGTCTGAGGTAAGACGTGATGTACGTCTTTCCAGCGGAAGAATGTGCAAACAATTACTGCTTTTTCACAGTTTCTAATTACTGGATGACTGATTCTAGTAATTACGTTCGTAAGAAGGATGAAGATAGCTGTCTTTAATGTCGCCAACTGGTTTCATATGAAACAAACACCACCAGTGCTAATTTATTTGTTTTTTTCAAATTAAGTCTAGACCAATGCGAATGTTGTTTTTTCTAAAACGACTATGAAAACTATTAGTGTCAAAAGTAGGCGGTATCTCATGTGTTATATAAATGAAACTCATTTGTAACAAATTAGTCCTTACTTTTATTCAAAACATTCGCACTAAGCATGGAACATACATAAATACAACCATCTGGAAAATGCAGTGGATTTTCAAGGACCATTGTCAGGATTCTTTCAGTAGTGCGCCATGTTTCCGCGATAACCCACAGAGACGTGATATACGTCTTGCCAGCGAGAGAATGTGCCAATAATTACTGCTTTTTGTACATTCTTAAATTACTGGATGACTGCTACCTCCAGAAATGACATGTCAATGCGTATGTTGTGTTTACCTAGAACGACCATACAAATTGTTAGCGTCAAAAGCGGGTGGTATTTTTATGCCATATAAATGAAACTATTTCTGAATTTTATTTAGCGCACTCACAGTTCTTGAACATGGGTTGCAATTAAACAGGGCATTGAATAAGCCATAAGTTATTGATCACAATGAGTCCTTGCCCATATTTACTTATTTTGCTATTCTATAGAAGAACGGTTGATCTCATGTATTAGTATTGGATAGCGATAGAGAACAAGGCTTCGGTTTCAGATTAAGTAAAACAGACAAAAATAATGATGGCTACCTGATATGAATGTTAACAAATAGGCAGATATTTCAAACCAAAGAGAACAAAGTCCAATCAGCTATTGGCAAATGGGAAAGCAATGCATCATATATTTTAATCAAGATAGCTTCATGATCACCTTACAATTTTTTTGTTTTAAGCGCTATGCTTGTTTGTTTTTTAAACGTATTTAATGCATCAGCATACCAAGTTCAGTTATGCATACAATTGATCTGTTAATTGACAAGACATCTTTTTCAAGTTCATTTTAATTCATTTTGTGAATATAATATGTCTGTTATTGCTTTTTACCTGGCTTAAAATGTGATAACGTATTTTATAGTATGTACTGTATAAATCTGATATAATTACTATTTGATATCGAGTTATAAAACATTAAATTTTCTAATATTAACAAACAATAATAAGAGCTAGTATATACCATTACTGTCACATAGCTGCATAAACTTAATATCATGAACATTATTAATATACCATTACTATGCACAATGCTGGCATCACAGCAGAGTGTGATATATCAAGAGGACATATTTCAAGCAATATCAGGCATACAATTATGATCCATTTCATATAGTGTCTGTGAATGATATTAGTTTGGGTTGCTAGTTAGGAAATAGAAGATTTAATATCTGAATATAAGGTAGATAAACAAAAGTGCATTAAAATTTTCTTCTTAATCTGTATTAGCATATTTCTACTCCAAATATTCATAAATGTGTTGCACTAAAAGCATCAAAATGTAATAATATCTTTTATTCAAATCCATAAAAAGGCAACATGTTAAATGGAAACTTGTATATTCAATAGATTCACTTCAAAATTGAAACAACTTATTGTAACGTTATTTAGGCTCCTGCACTAAGGTAAGAGAATATCTTTGCTTGACACGTTTTCCATACCTTTTATCTCTATTCCAAGTATTTTATATTTAAACAATCACATTCTTAACATGCAATACTAAAAATTGATTTTTACGTTTAGCAACTTTGTGCATGCGTAATAGTTATATGCTGTTCAGTATTGCATTTATATTGAAATAAATCAAACATTTACATTATAATAGCAATTGTTCTTATGCGACTTGAAAAACAGTTGAACATGAATTTTAAACGTCCTTTTTTACAAACATCTTTTGAAAATGAATGTGGTTTATTTAAATTGACTTATGAAAAACCCTTACTACCAGTAGATCCGACCAAAATGCTCACGGGTATTTGACCATTTGCAATTCTGGAGCAAATTAAAACTGGCTATGTGCAAACAGCATAAAACCAGAACAGCCTGCGAGTAACTCATTGTCTGTTCAGGTGTTATGCTGTTTGCTGCTCATCAGTATATAAGGGTTGGAAATGAAGCATTTAAACTTGAATTTAGAAAGAAGATCTTTAATTAAATTTAACTTTATATGGGACGACAACATCACATCATAAATATATTTGTTTGGCAGATATGGGTCTACCATATTTGCATATAGTATTGTACAGCATCACACAAGCGGCATTAGTTGAGTGATTTCATTGTATAATAATTACTGGTATAGTGGCTACACGTATAGACATTATTTAACTAGCTTATAATGGTAATTGCTCCTTCCATCGTCGTAAAGTAAACTTGTAGTAAAAACACAACATAATATTATAATAAACATCGCTTTAAAAGATACAATTGTTACATGGTAATGGAGATAATGGCACATGACAACAGGACATACATATTTTTTGGCAATAAATGTATTCATTTAGATGAATATTATGTATTTTAAGATGTATTGTCTGCAGCACATATTGAAGAAACAAGACATCCATTAATACAGAATTTTAAACAAAATGGGTTTAGAAATTAAAGGTTTGTAATGGTGTGCACTAGTAAACTGTAAAACTTCAGTAAGTTGTCTGATAATTATTCCAATAGGTTCAGTTTTTCTGAATCGATAAATGTATGACATTGGTGGTCACGAAATCAAGATGTGCTAACAATAAGGTATGGATTTCTATAACAACTGGGATGTCATTTAATGATTCATTGATTTCATTATTTAAACTGTTTTATCAGCGTGATTCATTGCTTCTATCAAACGAAACACAACTGTTTCCCAGACACACATCTACAGTTTTGACAAAGTAATTGCTTATTGAGCAAGATCAAAGTGGGGGATGTGGAGATAAGCTTCATATAATCAATGGCTGACCAATATAGTTGCCTGTTTCTGACACAAATTGCATTGCCTAAGATTGGACAATTATATTAATTACAACACAACAGGCTTTAAACAATGTCAAAACCTGACAGCATATATCTGATACGTAAATGATTAGGACTTTAGATAATGACTTACTGTGTTAAAGCTGTCCATGGCAGAAGCTTTAATTTACAAAACAGGCTGATGTTTCTGAAATGGTGAGAGAATGTTTAAATTATAACAACCCTTTTGAAAAGCGTGGGGATATTGTGGTTGTCTCCGCCGTCCGTACGTCCGTCCGTCCGTCCTGGCCAATATCTCTTCCTACACTATACCACTTGAACCTTGAAACTTACACACATGGTTGCTATGAGCATATGTGCGACCCTGCAACTATTTGGAATTTTGATCTGACCCATGGGTCAAAAGTTATGGGGTTGGGGTGGGGCCGGGTCAGATTTTTTCACTCATTTCTTTAGGTTATTTTACATTAACTTCTTATTTCTACACTGATTTACTTCAAATTGATACTGAACCTCTCTTATGACATTACGGTCAATCTCAACTGTGCATGGCCCCATTACCACCCTGGGGCGGCCCCGCCACAATAGACCACACCGACCCAAAATTGCCTTTTACTATAATTTCTTCATTTCTACACCAATTCACTTCAAATTGATACTGAACCTCTCTTATGGCAATACGGTCAATCTCAACTATGCATGGCCCCATTACCAACCCTGGGGCGCCCCCGCCCGCAATAGACCCACCCCATCCAAAATTGCCTTTTACTATAATCTCTTCATTTCTACACCGATTCACTTCAAATTGATACTAAACCACTCTTATGACAATACGGTCAATCTCAACTATGCATGGCCAAATTACCAACCCACGAGCGCCCCGCCCACATAGACCACACCCACCAAAATTGCCTTTTACTATAATTTCTTCATTTCTACACCGATTCACTTCAAATTGATACTGAACCTCTCTTATGACAATACGGGCAATCTCAACTATGCATGGCCACATAACCAACCCTGGGGCGCCCCGCCCACATAGGCCACACCCACCAAAAAATTGCCTTTTACTATAATTTCTTCATTTCTACACCGATTCATTTCTAATTGATACTGAACTTCGCTTTTAACAATACGGTCAATCTCAACTATGAAAGGCCCATTACCAACCCAGGGGCGCCCCCGCCCACATAGGCCACACCCACCAAAAATTGCCTTTACTATAATTTCTTCATTCTATACACCGATTCATTTCTAATTGATACTGAAATTCTCTTTTGACAATACGGTCAATCTCAACTATGAAAGGCCCATTACCAACCCAGGGGCGTCCCCGCCACATAGACCACACCCACCTTAAATTTCCTTTTACTATAACTTCTTAATTTCTCCACCGATTCACTTCTAATTGATACTGAACTTCTCTTATGACAATACGATCAATCTCAACTATGCATGGCCCCATTACCAAACCCTGTGGCGCCCCTGGGTCAAACATGCGGCGTGGGGATACGCGTCGGCCTCTGCCGCGCCATTTCTAGTTGTATTTGTTTCAGAGAAGCTTACAATGTTCTTCAGTGACTCAATTAGAGTCAAAACATGTAAGATTAGACGCAAAGGTGAATAGCCATTTGTTTCTTGTAGAAAATACTTGGAAATTGAAAGGAATGTAATGCAATTAAAAAGTAAGGACTGAACTGTTCATAAACTAGAAGTGAGTTTTTCTTCTCATAGTTAAATTGGAGATAGCTTAAAGTCTAAAATGTGCCTATACAATTTTTGTATACTTTTGTACTTATGAGTAGACAAACAGGTGTTATACTGTCACAAACGTATTTAAAATAAATTATCTAATAATATTGGAAATGTATTGGATAAGAAATTAAGGATAAGAATGAGATTAGAAATGATGACGCTAATAACAGAGGCACATATGCATTCCAAATTAAGAGAAACAAATATACATGTTATGATACAAAACTAT